>NC_056725.1:1229380989-1229448489 GCF_019279795.1 Protopterus annectens
AAGTAATACTGAACCCAAAACTGATCTGCGTTGAAAGCTTATTTTTAACATTGTGAAACTAGAGAGCTGATTACATCGCTGGACAATCCGTTTTCTGCCAGGATCTATTCCCTGAATATCAAATCTTCTCAGTTTCTATACTACATTGGCTTCATAACTCTCAGCAATCCATAGTTTCACAGAATGTCCATATTTTTGCTCCATATTTTTGGTCTGTTCCTCATAAAATATGTTTTTTTTTTGTTTCTGGCAAAGCATTGAGGTTGAAGGTCATGCCAGGTAGTTGAGTTTCTAGCAACTTTCTAAGTATGTGTGCATTTACACATATAACAGCAATGTTTAAAATGTGTCCCTATTTTTGGGTGATTGTACCCTCATTATTTTTGACTATGTCCAGATTTCTTGTGGTATGAGGTTGAAAGATATGACTTGCTTTCTTCTTCCAGTCTACTACCTGCAAAATGTGTTGTATGATTTTATTAAGTAATGTTAAATGAACAATAAATCTATGTTTTTCATTTGGACATAATTGTGTACTCTCTTTGTAACAAAAAATAAAAGAAACAAAGAAAAGAATTGTGACAGCATTCTGCAGCATCTAGTTCATGTGCCTCAATACTTTATGTGTTTACACTCCCAGATCAGGCTAGAAAATAATCAGTTTTATGCTGTTTCATGTAACAAAAAATAAAAGAAACAAAGAAAAGAATTGTGACAGCAATCTGCAGCATCTAGTTCATGTGCCTCTATACTTTATGTGTTTACACTCCCAGATCAGGCTAGAAAATAATCAGTTTTATGCTGTTTCATGTTTTGCTAAATCAGAATAAGCTGCGTCTTTCAGAAACTTGTATTAGCTTGTCAGAATAAGCTAAGTATAAAGGTGTGGATCTTAAGTAAATGTGAATATCCATTATAAGCCGTATGTGCTCAACTAATGAAGAGGTTTTAAAATTTAATTTTGAGTTATGTAGACTATAACAAACTTTTTATTAGGGTCTATATTAAATTGTCGACAGCTGAAAATGTCGACTCTGAATTGTTCGACTCCAAAATGTCGAACTACACAAATATCGAACGGCTGAATCACCGATTTCTTTCCAACGGAAAGAAATCGGTTGGCCGTTCTCTGACACCTGACCTTTCCCTGAGTGTAGTACAGTCTCGGAGTTAGAATATTTAGTTAGGGTGCTTTATGTGTGCCGTTGGTGTATGGCCAACCGATTTCTTTCTTTTGGAAAGAAATCGGTGATTTGGCTGTTCGCTATTTGTGTAGTTTGACATTTTGGTATTAAACAATTCAGAGTCGACATTTTCAGCTGTTGACAATATAATATAGACCCTTTCATTATTCTACTGTTGTTTTTTAATATTGTTTTTAGAACTTTCCTCCTAGGTCCTCAGCTGAAAATTAAGTTTGCCTTCTCAGATAAACAAAAGCAACTATAGACAGACAGGCACACACACACACACACACACACGCACACACACACACACACACACACACACACACACACACACACGTGCGCACACACACACACACACACACACACACACACACACACACACACACACACACACACACACACACACACATAAATATGGCAAGAAAGACGCTCTACTTTTAGAATCCAACCCTTTCCAAAAAGCCAATAGTTTTGTTATGGTAAGAAAAACAAAAGGTAATCGCTATAGGCAACCATGTTTAAATACTCTGTTTTGACACCAGTTATCCCTTCTTCTTACCTTCACAAGAAATAAACAACTGATCCAATGATCTGAAAGATTTAGTTCTGAAAACAAAAACCTATAGGATCCTAGGTGAACCCATGAATAGCAGAAACAGGTCATTGATTTCTTTGTGGCCAGATCCCTGAAGACAAATAGGGCAAGAAAACACAGTCCCAACTGTAAAGAAGGGAAAGTGGCTATTAAAGTGTTTGGCAAGGGGTGGTATATCCTTAGAAGGATATTTCTAGCATCTTTAAGTAGCTTTTTGATTCAAGGTCATCCCAATATTGATGTTACAACAATAAATCTCTGTAATATGAAATGTCCTGAAGAGGGCATGTTGGCAATGCTGTGTTGTTCTCCTTATCGTAATCATTTGGATTTTTGTGGGCTTAAGGAAAAACAATACATTTTCTATTATCTAAAATCTCCTACAGAGGGTGTTTGGACTGACTGTGTAGTTTTTTTTATTCAAATAAGGACATTTTAATCTTCTGGCATTTGATTGTCTTGTTGTATGTAATGGCCTATAGAGGGTGATTCTGTCAATTGTGTAGATCTTCTTGTCCAGATAAGAACATTTGTATATTTTTACATTCCTCAGTGAAATCTCTGTCTGGCTTATTTCATCCTTAAAAGGACAGTCAAGCATTTGTAGTTGTAGCCTTGTCCTAATAAGGATGATGTTAGTCCTATGGCTTTTAATAAAGCAAAATCTCTGGAAACATTGCTTCTTTTTACAATTCTTTATTTAGCTGTTCCTTAATATTGGAATACCATGGTCAAAGCTGCAGTATTTATTAAAGTAAGTGCGGGGGGGGGGGGTGAGGGGAGCAGTCCACCTTTGGGCTTGTCTGTTGGTTGAAACAATCCAGAGGTGAAGGTGTTACAGTAAATCCCTGCCCTCTGGTGAGTTATACTTTTTCATCCTTTTGTTATAGAAATGGCACCAAATATTGACAATAACAAGGTCCAGGATGATTAAGTTAGAATAAAAAATATGTTGTAAAGATTCCAGAGTTAATTATTTTCACCAAGTGTTCTCATTTTGTATAGGAGTCTCAGCACTTTCCCTTTTTGCTTCTTCAGATGTGCCTAAAATCCCTGCAAATATTTGTTTTCATAGGTCTCCACTAAAGGGGAAACATTTGGTGGTTTAAGGGTGCTAAATATTACCAGTCATTTCTACTGTTTACTCGAACAGGGGCTTACGTGAAACCGTGTGTGAGTGCTTCTGTCTTTAACCTGGAAACAAAAGGGAGCTTTGCTCCATGTAAAGAGCTTAACACCAAACAAATAAGGAGAAAGATTCTGTCAAAATAATACCCGACTTGTCTATGGACAACCAAGTTATGGAGTATCCTTTCTCCCTCATCTTTAGGTTCATGAAAGAAAGTGGGGAGATGGATAGTTTGGCTTAAAATAAACTCAGATACCACTCTAGACACAAAAGAAGGCTTAGTTCTCAATGAAATCCTGTCCCTATGGAAATGATATAGGGCTGACTCACTGTAACAGCTTATCACTCAGATACCCTAATTGCAGAGGTCATAACAATCAGTAAAATTGTTTTCCATGTTAAGAACCTCACGTCAGCCACATTTGGTGGTTCAAATGGAGCAAGTGTTAGCTTCTCTAAAACAAAATTAAGATCCCAAGGAGGGGCCACAAGTTTTCTTGGAGGCCTCTTATGCAAAACCCTTTTCAAGAACATTTTGACATGAGACTGCATTGAAAGAGGAGGATCCATGGGCAGACATGCCAAAATGGCTGATAAATGAACCAAGATAGAGGAATAATAAAGGTTATAAGATATAAACTCACATAAATATTGTAGAACTAGAGTAAAACTAGCTCTGAGTGAGCGTTGGTTGTGTTGTTGGCAGCAGGCTTTCTTGCCTGCATTAATACTGTTTCATGGTCTCAGTAAACAGGTGTCTCAAAGGAATTAAGACTATATCATCCATATCATCCAGGCAGTCAATTGATGTTGATTGATGTTAGGGTTTATCAACCACCCCTGTTCTTGTGTGAGTAGATGCAGTCTGGGGGAAGCTTGTGGTAATTACCCATGGCCATTTTCAAAAGAAAGGAAAACCATGGTTGCCTAGGCAAGAGGGGAGTCAAATAATGATCTTGAGGATTCTTTCTGAATCTTCATAAGTATCCCGGATATTAGTGGAAATGGTGGAAAAGCATACAGGTACATTTCTGTCCAAGGAAAAGAAAAGACATCTGTCCCCCACACCCTCTTGCATGGAGTCCTGGAACTAAATCTTGCCAGTTGATTCTTCAGAGGGGAGGCAAGGTGGTCTACTTGAGGAACTCCCCACAGATGGATCAAATCTTGGAAGATCTAGTTTCCATTCATGTGGGTCTGCCATGGTCCTGCTAAGCCTTTGTCTGCCACACAGTTTTGCTGTAATGGAATGCAGGATGCCTGTAGAGTGAGATTGTACTGTGAAGCTATACCCCAAGCTAACCTGGCTAGTCTGACAAGGGTGTACAACCTGCTTCCCCCTTGCTTGTTGATGTAATACATGATTGTGGTATTGTCTGTAACCACTTGAAAAGGTCCTGGGGAGCAAAGATGTTTCAGAGAGTTGAGTGCTATGATTAGGGCAAGTATCTCCTTGACATTTATGTGCTTGCATCTGTCCTTGGTGTCCCATATGCCCTGCATTTTTATTCCTCCTGAAACTGCTCCCCAAGCAAAGCTGAAGGGTCTGTGGTGACTGACTGCTTTGGAGCAGGGTGGAAGAAGGGGACACCTTGATTTAAGGATATCTGCTGTCTCCACCAAAAGATTTCTTGTCTGACAAAGCCCAGCACTGTGATTTGAAAAGATAAATGGTGTTGATGCTGCAACCAAAGAGATTTCAGATACCACTGTATCTTTGTTGTGGAGTCTTGCCAGGGGTATTGTGAGAATCATATGTTCCCATAATTCTGAGGTATTCCTTACAGTGACCAAAGTCTGAGTGGAAAACCTTAGAAATAGATCTAGAAAAAAATTATTTTTTCCTGTAGATGAAAAGCTCTTTGAACTGAGGTGCCTAGTTGACATACCAGGACCACAATCCTGTGTGAATGAGTCAAGAAAGACTTTTGAATGTTCTCTTGGAATTCTAGCTTGTGTAAGAGATCTCTGACTCGAGAGAAAGAGAGAGAGAGAAAGAGAGAGAGAGAGAGAGAGATTTCTGACATTTTGAAAAAGACTTTGCAAAGATAAGCAGGTTATCTAAATATATCAACATGCGGATACCCTATAGACTGCAATGCGCTATATCTGGAGCTAGTCACTTTGTGAACACTCTTGGTGTAGTGGATAATCCATAGGGTAAGGCAGAGAACTGATAATGTAATTCAGACACACAAAGCTTTAAGAAACATTTGAAGTCTGGATGAACAGGATGTGATGATAAACATCTTCTTTAAGTTTAATGTTGTGAGGAAAGTCGAATGAAGAAGAAGAGGTAACAGGTTTTAAAGTGACATCATTTTGAATTTGGGCATTATCACAAATAGGTTTAGCAAAGAAAGATCCAGAACTGGTCTCCAAGGATTGTCTTTCTTTGGCACTGGGAACATCCTGAATAAAATCCTTTTCCTACCTGGGAAGGAGGAACTGGTTCTATTACTCCTTGGTACAAAATGTGATAAAGAGCAGGTGGAAACAAAAGAATCTGATCTGGAGGATGAGGACCCCCTGGAGAGAATGAATTTCCTCCCACTGCCATCTGTAATCTTGATGAATGATTTTCAGAAACCATTTGTGTGAAACTATCTGTTGCCAAAGAGAAAAATGGGGATTCCAACTTTTTGGAAGAAATAAGGGGCCAGGATGGAAAGGGTTCACAGAGTCTTTTGAACAGTCATTCAGACTTGTTGGATTGTCTTGGTTTTTTGGAGATTTGAATCTTCTTTTTGGAATCCCCTTGCTGTTTCTTCTTAAACACATCTACCTGTATTTTTTGAGACTGTTTATTCTGATTTTGCCAAATTTGGATGTGAAGATAGAAAATCCCTTGAAAAATTGGAAAAGGGGGCTGAAAATGCTTAGAGATCCCTGGATCAGCTTGCCCCATTCATCACACTTTTTGATCACCTCTGGAGCATGGGGACAAATACTAAATCTCTATCCAAGGGGAAATTTAAAATCTCATTTTTAACAACATCTGGAAGGTTCTGAGAATGCACCCATGCATATCTTCTCAAAATAGTACCAGTGGCCCTAGCCCTGGAAGATGTGTCAGCATATTCACACAAACACTGTAAACAGTGAGCAATGACCTATGCAGTACAATAAACTAAGTTACTTAAAGCAGATTTTTCCACACAGTAAGAAACTGCAGATAAAACATCCCTTATACTTTCACAATTTGTCAGAACAAACTTATGAGCCAGACAATTCAAAATTCTGAAAAATCAAGGTTGCAGAGGTATACACTTTGTTTCCCATACCTATCAATAATCTTCCCATCCTTATCATAAAGATAAAGATTGGAATTTACTAAGTGCTTAGCAGCCATGGGATCAACTAAAGCTACAGCTGTTGAGTCAGGTTTGGAAATAGGTGTATAAAAATTTAAAAGACTGAGGAACTTTATGCATCCTATCTGCCTTTCTATGGGCAGCTGGCTGACTTTCAGGAAAATTGCAAGCAGTAACACACGCATTCTCTAAAGCAGATAGAACAGAAGGAATGGATGTACGTTATGGAAAATCCTTCTGTAACAAGTCATAGTATTTTCTGAGGGAAAACACTGGCACGGCCTAGCAATAGTCCCAGAGAACAAAAAAACCCCACAGGGAGAATCAGAAACTGAGCTCTCCTGTGAGTCTGAATCATAAATCTAAGGAAAAAAAAATATATCCATCACTGCATCTTCCAATTCAGATTCAAAAACTTGAATCTCTTCATGAAAAGGAGTATTTCTCTTTCTTTTACCAGAAACTACTTTGCAGGAAGGATCAACAACCTGAATTAAACCCTGAGCCAGGCCAAGTAAATTACTCCTATCCAAAGAAAATTGAGGAGGAGTAGATACATGCTTTATTTTCTGTTTCTTTTAACAGGAAAAAACGTTGCTGACCATGTTATTAATGGCAGCAGCAGCTTCCACGGGTATGGGCACAGCATTCTGACACAACAGGGATACCTTCCCTGTTCTCTCTTCAAGGACCAACAAGAGTGGCTCTCCCTTGCCCACTGAGGTGAACACAATAGCTGAAGAAGACATGACTAACCTCTGGTGCATAGTGGCTGTAGGCGCTACACCAGAAGTAAAAGATGAGTGGTCTGAGGTATAACAAATGGCCACAGCAGAGTCACCCACCAGCAACTGAAGCAAATCATGGTAGGAAAGGATGTTTGCTTACATTTGTTTTTTTGGCTGAGAGAAGGACCATCCACAGGACCAGTAGTCTGTTCCATGGTCAAGCCAAAAATTGTGTCCCTTTCCCCTGGAAAGACAAACAATTGCCGGTAAATGCTACCAGTCCATGAACGTTACTTTTTTGAGAGAAAAACACAGTAAAAATCAATTTAAAACCCTGTACTAGCCCCACCAAGGTAAAGTAAATGATTTTTTGTTAACTTTGTTTTAGTTTAGTTCTTTTTTGATTTATTTACTGTGGAGTTTAGATGCTTTTTGTTAGTATTGTGAGTTCTTTATAGTGATATGTTGACTTTATGTACAGTTAGTGTTTTGATTTGTTGATATTACTGAACACTGAACAGCTGTGTTTTTGTGGCAGCCTTTTGAGTGACAACATTTTGAAATGTTAGTATTTTGAGATATACTCATGTATATTTATATATATGTATATATATATATATATATATATATATATATATATATATACATATATATATATATATATATATATATATATATATATATATATATATATATATATATGGATCTATGTCATTTTTTCAAACGTTCATTTGATTGAATCGCAAAATACTGACCCCAAATAACTGAAAACTCATTCCACTGAATGACAATTTATAGAAAGCATTCTGCACAGTACACACAACTCCTTACTTATGTATACTAACTCCTTGTCACACAACTGCAGAGAAAAGAAAAAAAAACACAGACTGAGTAGTGCTGATGCAAAAACACAAACATCTACATGTCTGGGGGTGTGACATGATGGTGCCCACTGCCAATCCACACATACTCTCTCGACTCACTTCCCTAATAATGACTATAAAGAGAAATGAGACCATCACATGCTGCCTGTTCACTTCTACATGTTTCTAGCAATTGTGATTCAGTCAAATGATTTTTTCAGTCAATTGTTTTTCAGCATTTAGGATTCAGTCAAATTAGAATGTAGTCAAATGATAATGATAGGAGCCCATTATATATTTTTATATAAAATGTACATGTGACTGTGAGTCTATGCATGCTTGCTTGCTCCTTATGTTGTAGCTGAACAAATGGCGGCACATATACATAAACAAGTCTAATCTGAGGGGTTTTGCTGTCTTTATTAGTGAGCTCATTTCTCTTAGCAGTTATGTGAAGTTCACAGTCATTAAATTATTTTATTTTGTTTTAAAGAAGTAAATAATTCTTGTGAATACTAATGGAACAGATGTGACTAAAACAGCACTGAAGTGTTCAGTGAGCGCCATTCATGAAGCTCTTTAATGAACATATAAACAGTGCATTTAGAGGCCGAAGCATGAGAAATCAGATCACATTTAATAAAACTAATTTCACAGGTTATGCTGCATTATTAGCCCTTGTATTAAAGCCTTACAGCTGTGTTTGTTGGCCTGATTTATTTGATTTGGTTCTGGTACAAAGGAGTTGTTAGAACTAATTTGTCCCTAAGAGACAGAGTAACACAGAATCCCCTGCAGTTCTTCATCCAGCAAAGCAAATCAAATTGTGTTTGCTTTAAGCAAACCACTCGAAGGGATCACTAGAGAGAGACAACAGTACAAATGGAGTCTTTGGAAACATAAGTGCTTCAGGTTTTCAGCTCTTCTCCCATAGAAGTCAAACAGAGATTACATAGTGCGGACATTGTAAGATGGCATCGTCCCCTGATAGTATTGTAGTCTGCAATGTCAAACATTTCTTCAGAGATAAAATAGAGCTTATGCCTTACTACTAGCATTACTATCACATTCAGTCGCTGGGTTTGCTTATTCTTTGTAAGACTGCATATGAGTATATAAGCAGAATTAGAACTGGATAAATGCTAAGGCATATGCACCTTCCAAGTATCATGCAAGAAAGCAAGACAGTATTAATGCCTGATATAGGTTTGCACCAAAGATACTCTGAAGGAATGCTGACTGTGGAAAATGCTACGACCAAACAATGATAACTGCTAGCAGTATATATTTGTTAAATAGTGTCTACTGACTGCTGGTGGCAGTATACATTTGTTAAGCCGCGTCTACTGACTGCTAGTCTTATTTCTGTCTGGTTGACTGTCAGCATACTCTTATCTTTTAGCCTACACAATATGCAAATACTTATATTGTATATATGACAAATGGGCAGAGAAATGGATATTTTAAATGAATTCAGAAACTATTTTACTTTTGTAGATAAGAAATAATGATAGATGCTCTATGAAAACTGACAGTTATTAACCTTATGGAAAATCCTAATGAAATGACTTCATTGAGTTTCTTCGTCAAAATTGCTAAAATTACAGTCTGCAAAGTGATTTAAAATGATGAGCTTAGCACTTGTTTGTGCCCACAAACAGGTTTTTAACTCATTTATTTTATTGTTGCTTTATAAGAAATCTGATTTCACCATTAGAACACTCAGTTCAGTTGTGAAAAATCACCTTGTTTGCATACGGAAAGTGATGACTTCTGAATTCCTGATGTGGCTGGAAAATGACTGTGCTGCAAAAGGCAAGGAATTATTCTGAAAGATGCCAAGTGATACAGTGGAAAATCCACCAGACTTAGGAATGATGAATTCTTTATGAACTGCAGCTATGGCTCTTACTTCATTATCATTATATTATGATCTACCTTTACAAATAAAGGTCAGGGGATCTGAATATCAACCTTCCGATCTATTGATCTTCTAGAAGCCTGATTGCTATAACTCCGTATTTGCATTTCTGATCACCAATAAACTCGTTTTGTGTTTTCTTATAAGTGGCTTGAGTTACTGTTTAACCTGGAATGGCTGTTTGTTCTGGTGGACACTACCATGACACAGCCATTGTGAACTTTCCTCAAAAAGTGGGGGTTCATAACTATGAACTAAATTTACATTATGAAGTCGAACTGACTGACAACTGTAAATAAGAGGTCATTAAATGAGGTGCAATAGATTTTTTTTTTTTTTTTTGGGGGGGGGGGGTAACTCTCAGGCATTGATTATTAGGCCAAATTTCTGTTTAATAACATTAACTTACATAACCCTTTGGAAAGTATTATGTTGATTACCACAGTTTGTATTCACTTCCCATGTACTGAAAATGATTGGTGTTACTCCTTTGAAGAACAGACATTGCAGGTGGCTTAGTGTAACACCAGTATAGATACTAATCCTGTTGAAGTGGGAACACTGAAAAAAATATTACTACTTCCATTTAAGCAGCATACCTGACATCAGTTACACTGTATTGTGAATATTTATTACATATGCATATAATCCTGCACTTGTGATTATGTAGAAATTATAACGGAGGAAAACTAATAACAATGGTTGGAGAATAGCCTGTAATTCTCATTTTACCACCGGGCTAGCAGCTCTGTGTTTTTTGTCAGCATAAGCCATCCACCAGAAATGTTTGTGCTTATTATTTTTCCATCAGAAATTTTGTAAAATGTATGAATTAACTTGCACACCCCTGTCGACTGTTCTAAAATATTGCTTGTAGTGCTTTGGTTGAAGACAGTGTGAAGGCCTTGACTGTAAAACTGCACTGTCAACATGCAATTGATATGATACTCGTAGTGTGTGACTGTAAGTGATACAGTTAATGTGCTAGCACTTAAGTCTGATTCTGTCCACTCTTCTTTCTTCTATCAGTCCTGATTTAACATGGAGAGATGTACAACACCTGATTGCCAGAACAGCAAAGATTCCAAACCCAGTGGAACCTGGCTGGAGAGTGAATGGAGGAGGACATCATGTTCATGACAGGTACAGGCAGTACTTTTTGTTACATACTCCTGAAAACCTCAATGACAGAACATTCAGTAGTCAACTTACATTAACTGTTTGACAGGGACTACTCTAAAGGTGGACTGTTACTTATCTGGAAGAGAAGCTATTTAAGCTTTCAAGGCATTTAAATGTTTTTTCATGCAATGTACAGTGAACTAGTGAAATGCTTAACAGCATGAAAATGTTTATAGTCTATAAGCTAATAGATGGTGTTGAGCTGAATTCATTGTATTAATAATTTCTCATTTACTGTCTAAATAAAAAGTTGCTCAGTATCATGGAAATAAACTTCAGGAGTTACTTGATGGCAAACAAGTATTAAAAGGGTTATACGTTTCTAGTCATTATTGTTTAGATGGTGGCAATATCATTCAGTTAAAAAGTAACTAGCACCTTGCATCATCCTGTTGTTAGAACATAAAATATCAACTAGCAATGTATTCCTTCCGTTGTTTGTGTGCATTGACGATGAGATTGTTTACTAACAGCAATACAAATGGTAATATAGAAAGATAATGTCTTATTTGTCATTACATCTCAACTGTTTCATGTATTCAAAGGATAACAAAATGAATTGTGAATTAAGATACAGCATCACAATGCATACATTTTATACATGCTGATTTTAGTAGTTATTACTGGTAAAAGTCAGAATTAGCAAGATAAAGGCTCTACATTTCCAACGAAGCACAGCATTTACTATTAAGAAAACCTTAGACTGCACTAACAGCTGCTATAGTCCAACTATATAAAAACATCAGTTAGCCTTTATACAACTTTAGAATCCATTGGTAACAAATTAGAAAGGAATCATAATCTTTGAGAACGTATCTTTGGTAAGTGCTTCTTCCATATTTACCCTTTGCACTCAAACATTCACTTGTTAATTCATGCAGTAAATTAAGAAACAGTAAAGTGATGACACTGCCTGTCGTGCATTAATGTTTTTTGTGGGACTATATTTATGTATTTTTGGGGTACTATTTGCAAAAGACGACCAACTGTTTTCTTAACCAAAATTCAACTCTGTTTTAATTGAAATTAAAGTATTATTTGGAGCAACGTCTATTTAGGTTGTGCCTTCTGTCTGTATTTTGTGTGCCCCCCACCCCATTCCCATTTTTGAATAGGAATACATTTTCTCATATAGCATCATAGGTGATTACTAGCCTAATAACCTCAGGGGCTTTTGAAACCATTCTTCCCAAATATATCTGAAAAGCTTTGATACCCCAGGGTTATTTTAAGGGATATATGTATGTATACACGAACTTGAGTGGAAAAGCATTTATAGGCTGCCTTTGTCTATTAGATATAGGCATCAGAGCAAAGGTACATCTTTGATTCCCCATTCAGTGTTCCAAGTAATACTTGAATTGGGTCAAGGAAGAGGTCTGCTTCACAAATCACTAACATATGCGAGAGATGCAATTATACAGCCAAACTGGAGGCCAAGCTGTCTCCACTCAAGACTGGAACAGACAGTCAAGAGGAGAAGGTTAACACTTGCACCACACATCCAGCCACACATAGACCTACTAAACCAATACTGGCAAAAATACACATAAATACACAAAATCATACTCAGAGGCTCTAAATAAAAACCTGCAAAAGCATCAGAGACCTCCAAAGCAGACACCCAAACAACCTGCACCTCCCGTCACAAACCAGACAACACATGAAACACAAATTCAGTGTGCCGCACAATCACAGCCCTTAAGGCGAAATAACATACCTAACACAATAGTAATAGGTGACTCTATAATCAGGCACACTGACGTCCCACTCACTAGGCTGGAGAGGCAGAAGGTTACTGTTAGCTGCCTGTCGGGAGCCAGAATCCGCCACATAACACAAGCACCCAAGTCGCTCCAGAACAAGTACAAATATGACTCTGTCATTGCTCATGTTGGTGTGAATGACCTGAGAAGTACCTCCCTGGACTACATAGAAAGAGACATGGAAGAGCTCTCTGATCATGTAGCCCAGGCTGGTATGACCCTGACCCTGATTAGCATCTTGCCTTCACCAAGAATGATACCTCAGTATAAAGAAAAAATGATCAATTTCAACAATTGGCTAAGCTTCTGGTGTCTTTCAAAGGGGATCCAGTGTCTGTCAGCCTGGAACAACATGCTCGACAAGCCGCGTTGCTTCGACGTCTTGTATCTGTCACACGTAGGCTTTCGAATACTGGCCAAGGCTCTTGCTGCCCCTATAATGCCTTTTTTAGGCAAGGCTTAAAAGTCAAACCCACCTCCATAAACAGCACAATTAACAAAAAAATGAGGGTTATGCTACTCAATGCCAGGAGTTTAAATCTCAAAATGCACACGCTCGAAGCACTCCTCAGTATGGAGAATGTCAACATCTGTGCAGTAACTGAAACCTGGTTCAAGGCTCCAGAGACCACCCCAGCACTACTGGGCTACAACTCATACCACACATTTCGGCCACAGAACACAGACCGAAACACAGAAGGAAGGGGTGTATCCATATTCATCAAGGATACCTACACCTCCAGGTTAGTGGTGCAGCATAATACTCTGAGATCATCTATGTGAAACTAACATCGAACAAATCTGCAATGCAAATTGTGGCCTGCTACAGATCACCCTCCATGACCCAGGACAACCACTCCACCTTTCTGGAGACACTGGAAAACATGAAGGTCCTACCGAACACCCTGATATTGGGCAATTTCAATTACCCTACCATTAACTGGGAAAACTACTCGAGTACAAACTCCCAGGGCCAGCGCTTCCTGGAATTCATCAACTCAAATGCCCTGGATCAGCTGGTAAACTCCCCTACCAGAGGTGAAAACATATTGGACCTGGTCATCACCAGCATGGGTGACAGGTGTTCCACAATGGAGGTCAACCCGTCACTGGTGATATCAGACCATAAACTAATCACTCTGGATGTCCACACCCCACCATCACCCCCAATTAAGGAAACTACAGTAAAAAACTTTTCTAAAGCAAACTTCACCTTACTTAAGACAGAGGCGGTAAGTTTCACAGCCCCCATGCTAAAGGATAACACTGCCCAAGATGCAGAAACCTTTACAAATGCACTCTATGAGCACCTACAAGGATGCATGGATCGTGCCATTCCTAGCAAAACCAAGACTCACTCCTCTAAGAGAAGGAAACCAGTCTGTGGACCTCTGCCATAAACAGGCTATACAATAGAAGGAGGAAAGTAGTTCAGAAAAAAAGAAAATCCCAAGAAGGAAAGGCATCCCAGATCAGTATCAGTAAGAAACTAAGGTCTCTCGTAAAATCCTCCAAGGCTAACTTAGAAAGAAAAATAGCCAAGGGTTCAAAAGATAACCACAAAGCCTTCTTTAGCTATGTTAAGAATCTAAGTGGCAACTCACAGATATGCACTGAACTAGTGCAAAATAGCACAAAATATACTGAACCTACTGATATTGCCAACATCCTAGCAGATAGATTCAGTGCAAACTTCACCCCTTTCTCACCTCCAAAAGGGCCAACAATAATACCAGAAAAGTGTAGTGTCCTGGAAATCACAGACGCACAGGTGAAAACAGCCCTTTCAAAAGCCAAAAACACAGCATCAATGGGGCCAGATGGTGTCCCGGGCTGCATCTTGCACAAACTACGGAACAAACTAACCCCTCACCTAAACACACTATTCAACCTCAGTCTCTCCACAGGCTACGTGCCCACAGAATGGCACACAGCAATGGTTATTCCACTCCTCAGAGGAGGGGCCACAACTGACCCTGGTAACTATAACCCCATAAGCCTGACTAGCCTAGTCTGCAAGGCTATGGAGCGCATTATCACTGAACTCATTAACAAAGACATTGGGAACCTCCAAATACTTGACCCGACCCAGTTCAGCTTTGTTAAAGGCAGATCATGCCTACTAAACCTGGTTGACTTCTTTGAGACAGTCACCAAGGCCATAGATGAGGGAAAGGTGGCTCACACAGCCTACCTAGGCTTTTGACACCATTCCCCACTCAGGTATTACAGAAAAACTCACCAGCCTGAAAATAAACCCCCTACATCACGAGATGGGTTGCCAACTGGCTTACAGACAGAACTCACATGGTAAGAATAGTGGGCTCCAGGTTCGACTCTAAACCAGCACAAGTGGTGTCCCACAAGGCTCAGTCCTGAGACCCCTACTGTTCGGCATATACTTCTCAGAAGTACAGGCAAAAGCAGGAGGACTATGGCTAACCAAGTTCGCCAGTGATTGCAAACAGGGAGCCATAATTAACTCTCTGGCTAACACGGACATTCTCTAAAAGGGCCTTACTGAGACCGACACCTAGTGTCAAAGTCATGACCTCAATCTAAATGCCAAAAAGTGCATAGTCATCCCGTTTGGGAAAAACAAAACACCCATGAATTACCACATAGGTGGCAGCCCCCTTAATACAGAAGAGGAAATAAGAGATCTGGGGACCAAGGTAGATAGTAATCTCTCCTTTGACAATCATATTGCCAAAGTAGTTAGGAAATCCTTCTATGTGGCCCATCTAATTACTAAAGGGTTCACATCTAGAAATAAAGAGGTTATATGCCCATCTACTAGTCACTCATCAGACCCATAATAGAGTACAATGCTCCATTTGGGATGTATCTCACAAGACACTTCCAACAGCTGGAAAGATCACAAAAGTACTTCACCAAGAGGATTACTGGCCTCAAACATATGTCCTATGCAGCCAGACTGAAAAAAAACACCAGCTGTACTCAGTGGCATATCACTTACTCAGAGGTGATCTCTGCCTGACTTACAAAGTCATGTGCAACTCAGAATTGATGGACATGCTCCACCTAAAGAAATCCAAGTCACTGTGAGCCACACGCTCTAGTGAGCTAAATCTTGCCACAACAATAAATAAAACATGCTGAAGGGATAGATTCATGTCACAGAGACTCCCCATGCTTTGGAACAGAATTCCAAACTACATTAGACAGAACCTTTCTCTAACACTCTTCAAGAGAAACCTTGACAAGTGGATTGGTAACAGAAAATACACCCCTGGGATCACTTCATTGGCTCTGCTTGACAGAGGATCAGTTAATTAATCAATGGGGCGGTGAAAGCTGACACACTCTGGCTAGGTTTATAAATGCCCTTGGGCAGATAGCCTAGTACCTAACTTTAAACCTATGAACCTATGAACCTGAATCTTCTGGTGAAGGGGTTGTCTGAGATACATACCTCTCCAACTAGATGTCCTGTTTATCTCACACATGAGGTTTAGGTCTCTAAAATGGGTAATACTGATATTATTTATTTTGCAGATATGCAGGTCCATCACAGTAGATCTGAAAATGCCTTGTATGCCAAGTTTAGATTGCCTCAAAGCTTCTGTAGGAGACAAGAGTACAGGGATAGGGTTATGTGTGATTTACACCCTGTATTAATTTTGTGAAGAACCTCTGTGAATGTTCCAGCTGTTGCATGTGCTGGTCAGGTGCACACTGATGGGAGAATTATACTCAACGATTTGTCTGATGAGGGACAAGTACTGTGGAACAATGTCATCCTTCAACTTAGATGCCATACCCTTACTTATAAGTTGCACAGCATAGAAAGATTTCCTTGCTACTATAAATATATGGTGGTCAAAGGCCAGGTTACTGTTCACATGCATTCACAAATTGCTGACTACTGGGTCGCTCTTAGAAATGTATTATGAAAAATCAAGCCTAAATAAAACAAAACTGATTTTCTTCATCCCAAAACATTATCTCCATCAAAAACAATATTTCTTGGTTACATCAGCAAATAACACTAAAATTGTGGTGGTACCACATACTAAATTACTGGGCATTATTATAGATGACAATCTTAAATTTGATCAACATAGTCTTCAAATAATTAAAAAGACCCACCAGAAACTTGGCTCCTTTTATTGGGCAAAACAGTACATTACAGATGCAGCAAAAAAACCCTAGCCTCATCCTATTAGCTTCCCACCCTCTCACCTATCCTTACAAACCTAAGCTCTACACTAAAATCCAAACTAGCCTCCTGTTACAACAAAGTAGTTAAATTTGCTACCAGCACTGCACACAGAGCTGACCACTGCCAAGCCTTAAAGCAGCTGAACTGGCATGAGTTTAGCAACTACATAACATACTCTCAGCTAGTTATGGCATACAAACTGATATATTTTCCTGAACAGTGTCCTACACTGAAAATGTATTATTGCTCTACACCCCCACAGGGGACCTCTTTTCTGGTGATACATTTCTACTAAGCACTACTAAGGCAAATAATTCATTGGGGAGCTTGCTATACTTCTGTTACATCTCCAAGCTCTGGGACACCATCCCTACACAAGTAAAAACGATAAACAAACTTCCAGTCTATAAAATCTAGCTCAAACAATACCTTACCGAATCTTGGTCATGCTCATATTCATCACAAGTTTGAGACCTCTAGTAAAAGCATTGACTCCTTTTTGCTTATCACAAACTTTTTGCCCTCCTTAACTTTAATCATTACACCCCTAACAGTTTTCCCTCATGCATTTGAATTAACACATCCCTTTTCACCCCCCCCCTTTAAGCAATACTTCTCATCTTGTTCTTTTTCTAAATTACCCCATCCACCGCTGTACCCCTCCCATGCATGTCCTGTATACCCAATTTATAAACCTTCTGGATAACACCAATTTGGACCAGACAGCCTAAATAGAAACAATCCTATACCATATTTGTCTTATGCTATTACCACTATCCTTCTGTATAATATTAATTTTCCATCCCTTCCTACATTATTTTACAACTTACTTCAATAAAACTCTCGAACACGTTACCAACCTATATAATACTAAAATCTCCCTTCCTACACAATTTAAGTGACTTCATTGCATATCTTAAACTCCTTGCAAACCTTTCTTTACTGAAATGAAAGAAACTTAACTTCTTTACAATAAAGTTTCCCTTATACAGTAACAATCCATTTATTTCTGCAAGATTTTACAGCTTGAGCAACTATATAGACTTATAATTGTTGATGTAAATACTTTACTGTATATACCTGTCTTGTAAATATGTTTGCTGTTTCATGGGAAATGTAACTGTCGTTTTTCTGAGAACTGTTTGACATTCGCTTGTTAATATAAATGTACTGAGGTGGAGCTTTTCTCCCCAGGCTTCCACTGAAAATGTGATCTTCCCAGTCAGACTTTCCTGGTCAACAGAGACAAATAAATAAATAAATAAATAATACAGAGGGGGAACCACACAGTCTAACAGAATATGGGCATAATGCAAATAAAAGCAAGACTGAATTCCTCAAAGATGGATTTTGTGGTCATGAAGTTGAAACTGTACAAATAGCAGGAAAATTCAGAGACCATGCTGTGTCAACTATGTAAATTAATCACACCTCTTAACCACCACCCACCACCTAATAGTCGATACTTTGTAACAACTTGATTCAAAATGTAAATATGATCAAAATGCAGACTGGACATGCAAAACATAGATGACTTAGAAGTTTATACTTTTTTGTAGACTACAGAATTCCATTCGTGATTAGGCATTTATACATTCACGTTTAGTTGTGCTGTGTGGTGAACTAAATAGTATGTGAGGTTTTGGGGGGGTGGTGGTGATGTTGAACTCAGCAAATATGGCAGATAGCCCTGTCGCTTCAGGCCTGGTATCATGTATTTTTGAATCATAATAGAACAAGCAAGAATCACAGATTTTCAGGATTGTTGGTTTCTGTAGACAAGTGCCTTAATTAGCATTTTTGATTGGTTCAACTGTTTAGAATAAAACAAAAAATAGAAATAATTTGGACTTAGTGCTCAAGAAGTCAGAGGAGCTTAGTGTGGATGTTGGTGCCTTTTGCCAAGGCTGACTGTAGTCCTTGTTGCAATATCCAAAAAGAGAGGATGCAGAAGGAGGAAGGTTTAGGATTACTGAAATGCAAGAAAAATTTAAATAAAAGTAGAACTTAGCAGAAGGGGACATGTTGGTAGGTAAAAGGGAAAACTGATATAAAAGGATTAATGAGGAAAATAAAAACATTATTAGAATAGAGAAATGAGCTGGGTCAATTGAAACTAAGCCCAGAAATAAAGTTATCCATAGTAAAGACATTCTCTAGGTGTTCATTGACTTTTGTAGTGATTTATAAAAGGATGTGGAAGATATCAATCTGACATGGGGGGGAGGGGAGATAATACTGAATGAAGAACATGAGGGGCTACATATGCAAATAGGAGAAGGGGGATACTAGAAGATGTAACGTACTCAAACCAAGGTAAGGTGGTAGGCCCAGATGGCACCACAGACAGGTTTATAAAACAGTCAGAGTGGCATTGTTAAAGATTCCATCTGCAGTATTTAATGGGGCAAGAGAAAAGTGCTTTTGCCAACTATCATGACTGTATTAATTGTAACAGCTTTACCTAAAAGGAAAGGGAATACTGAAGAGAGTAATATAGAAGTAGGTCATGGTGGTGCAGCGGTTAGCATAGTCGCCTCACAGCAAGAGGTTCTCCAGTTCGATTCTCAGCTGGAGGTGCCTTCTGTGTGGAGTCTGCATGTCCTCCCTGCGGTCGAGTGATGTTTAAAGACATGCAGGTAGGTGAGTGCATGAATGGATGTGCCTTCTTTGAAGGTTGGGCATCGGGCTGGCACCTCAGCACTGAAAAAATCCACTGACAATCATTAATGGACCAGAGTTTCGCTGTGGCGACCCCTAACCTGGAAAAGCCAAAAGACAAGTCACTGAGTAATATAGATGCAAAGGTAGTCACCAGAATGTAATTGAGGTTCTGGAAGTGATTTCATTGACTGTTATACATCAAAAACAAGAAGATTCTATTAAGAATAGATCAGCTGAGGATCATTGGCTGCTCTCAATAAACGTTATGGAATGAGCAGGAATAAAAGGTGAAGGCCATGCAGGTATAGTGTTAATTATCCAAAAATGCCTTCAACAATTTTATTCGTCAATTTATGTTGAGGACAGAATGGTAATCTAGAGCTGGGGGGAAAATGGATGCAATGGCTGTGAGCATTGTCTGATCCGCCATCAGTGTGGGTACATGAAGGTGTGCAGTTATCTGAAAGTGAGAATTAGGTAGAGGGACATGACACTGCTTACTGTTGTCCCAGGATTATGTTCTTAAATGAAAAGTTAACAGGAAGGATGAGACGGTTGGTTGTAGATAGGAGGTTGCAGGAAAGTAGCTTTAATCTGTTTGCAGATAATTATTCATTTTTGTAAGAAAAAAAATACATGGGTGTTCATCCTGATATTTTGGATTTATTCCAGATATTATGTGAAATGTCTGGGCTGATACACCACTCCAAAATGTCAATAAAAATTAGGATAGGAAAGTGTCAGTGGAATTAGATGATGGTGCTGGATCAGAGGAAGTAAAAGTCTGATTGAGGCTGTATGGTTTACAGCAATGAAAAAGGCAGCATTGAATAATGAGCAGGATTTGGAACACAGAGTCATTTAAATAAATATTCAATAAGAATATATTCATTGGGATACTAGATTTAAATAGTGAGAATGATGATTTTGCCTTTATTCATTTTTACTTGCTCAGACATATTCATCTGTAACCACAAAATAATTGTATAGCATAATTACAGAGGACACATGATTCATTTGTGTGAAAGGATGAGAAAACTAGGACAGTAAAGGCCAAACTATGATTGGAGAAGAAATAAGGGGGCTAAGGCAAGCCAACATTTTGGAGGTTCATAGTAGTAATTATCTTGCTACACTGGGTAATAAACATGCAGAATCCAGATAGTTTAAATGGGAAAAGATGGTAAAAGGCAATCATCAGGGGTGGAGAGGAAGTACAGACAAGGAGACAGCCAATAGATTATGAGAGTATGTGTGGGGAGCATTGAAATGGAGGAACTAGAAGGATATGGAATTAAGGGAGGTGTTGGATAGGCTGCTGGTGGAAACAGTGGGGTGGGTGGGAACTGGAGGACTGGTATAAAGGAGTGATTGACAGAATCAATGACATAGTGAAGCTGGATGATCAAAATCCGATTGTGTTTTAGGTCATCTAGATAAGACTTGGTATTAAGGAAGGGGGTTGGCTGTGCTATTTGGCAGCAAGAAAGAGAGTTTCTGGGGATAGGAGGCAGAATAGAAGTTGGAAGTAAGAAGGGGGACAAAATTGGTAGGGATAAGAAGTGACTGGCAATTAAAACAGGAACAATAGCTGAGGAAAAAGTGTCTAAGTGCGGATGTGGGCTATCAGGAGGACAGGTTATGGAAAGAGTGTGGTAGGTGGTGTAGCAGATATAAATGAGAAGACCAGTTTGTGACATGCAGAAGAGACACTCGCACAGGTGGTTTAACACACCATACTGAATTTAAGATTAGGAGTGGTAGGGGGATCTTGTATGTTGGAGGTGTGGAGCAGGGGAAGCAGATAATTTACATATGTAATAGGAATGTGCAGAGATCATTGGACTGTGGAAAGGGGTGGTGTCATTATAATGTAAGTGGCATGGAAAATGACTGGATGATAGTTGTTTCTTTCATCCATTTAGTGTGAAAGGAAATGGGCCTTAGTGGAGTAGGGAAGAGGGTGGGAGTGGCATAACAGTTAGGGTCTTCACTCAAGAGGTTATAAATTTAAACCAGAAATGTGTAAATTTTGTCAGTTTAGGTTCTGAATGTTGTATACTTTTGCATTCATGCCAATTAACAAAACATATAAAATTGAGAGCTATTATTTGGAACTATCCCATTATGAATTTTTGCATAACTTCTGATAGCTTTCAACAGTATTAAAGTCATTGGAACCTATTCAAAGACACTGTGTGGCATTGCATGGGGCTAAGTACACCATACAATGGCATAGAAAGGCTATTGTATTGTAATTTATATAAGTAATAATACATTGAAGCACTATCACACAAGATCCATTGAATGATAACGCTTCATTGTGTAATGTAAATGCTGTAAACACCAGCTCCCTATGCAAATTAACCAATTAACCACCCACCCCGATGTTGCCCATTTAAACAAGCCAGCACCATTGCTGCACCTTTTAGTTCTAGTGGTAGGAGACAGCAGCAGTATACTGCATGATGGCCGTGGGCTTCTCAGCACAGATCTCCCTCCCCTGCCAGTCAGATGTTCTACATACAGTGCAGAGCAACGTACCAGCACAAAATAAAAGTAAGCAAACCACGAAAACAGGAAAATCCCTAACAGTAAAGGAGTCAACTATAGTGTAGGCAAACCAGCTACCACATACTATCTAGTCCTGCTCCCACACTGTGATGCCGTTCATTTCTTGTCAAAGAGAACTTGCACAGAACCAAACCCCATAATTAGCGTAATGTGGTTATGAAATCCAGTCTGCCATCATGACAACTGAATATGAATTGTTTATTGAGCGCACTCAGTCCCAAGAGCAGAGCACAGAGGAGTGAAATAAGGCAGCCTAACTGTACAGTGCTCCTTGAAAAGTAGATGTGCCCTCAGTGGCACACTAAGTGTAGTGCACATGATGAATTTGTTCAGTGCTGTTGAAATCCAAGGGTTAAGTGTACAGCTAAAAGATAGATCTGAATGAAAATGAGCAGGAATCTGTTTCTAGAAGTAATAGAAAGTGACCACATCTAATGAAATGTTAATCAACATTGATCCACTGTTTATTTGGCATGCAATGCTTCATCATACAGAATTGAAACTTTTCCGTTAGACAAACTCTTGGATGGTACTGGGAGCTGAGTGTAACTATGTTCAAACAGTAGAGGAGCCTTCAGTCTGATCTCAGGAGTAATGAAGCAGTAGTACATGGAAGGAAGTCTATACTGGATACAGGTCACTAGACATTATTAAGCCTAGTAAGAGTTGTCCATAATGACCACAAACCAGTTGCAATGGTGATCACTACTTATAGGAAGATATGCATATCACAGTAAGTACTTTATAAAGTGCATCTATATTATAAGAATGAATGCTTAAAATGTCGAACACATCTTTGTCAACACATTTTAAGCCAATGTTCTTATTACCAAAAGCTGCAAAGTTGAAACCGACATACTCTAAATATTTTAGTTGTCCAACACCAATCCCCCACTGCTGGATTGAACATGAACTGCAAACACAGTAAATTTAATTTGTAACGAACACCCTAAATATACGCTACAATCCTTCCAGTTTGTAAAGTAAATGAAGTAACCATACCAATTGCCAACAGTAAATCTCCAAAATTACACTCGACCAAAACGGCACTTTGCCAACACAAACCAGTTAACACACACTAATTTTTCTCTAGTTTTTGCAGGGCAGCTACACCCCCTACTAATTATATATACCAACTCCGAGATCACACGAAAATTAAGGTAAATATGCATAATTCATAATGTACACATCTTTACGTCACTGCTATGTGTTGGCCAACAATGACATTTTGAACTTAACGTTTTAGATCTTTAGAGCTTTCGCTTATGAGTGTTCACGTAAAACATGTTGACAAACTCATACTTTACATTTTAAGCATTCATTCTTATTATATAGACCCATATAAAGCAATCAGGATGCATAAATAGTGCTAAAGGGCTGTCATATCAGCATATGGTAATCAAAAGTATCACGGCTCATTTCCACTGAGCTCAGCAATACTTGCCACCCTCACCTGTATCCCTCAAGTAATTTACTTACATCCAGGCTTCTGATTTAAATATTGCACTTCCTTATCATAATTGAGCAAATTTCAGCTGTTTTCTGGATTTACTTGTTGCTTTGAACTATTATTTTTACTGAAAAAAAGTGCATTCCTTCTCACTGCTCTTGCTGTTGCTTTGTTTGTCTTGAAATCCCCTTCTAAACTGTTGGCTAGGTAGTTGTATAACACTACTACAAATAACTATAAACTTGTAGCAATCTTTGTGTGTTTTACATTAGGAAGATGGATTTTTCATCTAGTGGCATTCGGTGATTGCCACATCTATCTGACTTCAGTAACACATAAAAGGGTTCTGTGTGCTGTTATGTTATTGGCCAGAGGGCTCAATAGTCAATTTACTGTATTCTCAGTGCCAGTATATAGTTGGTGTATCTGCAGGGAGCTGCTCACTATGCAGCGATGGTTAGCAGCGCCCTCTATAGGCACAAACATCTAAAAAGCAAAGTTTGCTGATAAACTACCCATAAAACTGTACCCAGTAACTCAGTGAGTGCTGTGCAACTACCTTGCTTAGAGCAGCTAGTTTGCGCATTGAGTAGCACTGCCACTAAAATTTAGTAGTACATAGCCTAGTCTAGTCTCTAACCCCAAAAATCACCCTTAGTAGCCCTCTGTTAACCTCCTGTGTGCCACACCTTTATAGTTCATCAATTAAAGGGCCTAACGGCATAGATATGGAATTCCCCAATTTTCCCACAGCCAGTTTGGTGGTTATGGGTATCTTGAGAGAACGTAGCAGTTGTCTCATGTTCACTGGCAACCACTTAATCTTTAAAGAAACAGATAGCGTATGACAGAGATGCACATACACAATGTCACTGGAGGCAAAACTCTGGCTTACAAGTGCACAAAATAAAAAAAAACAGGTTGTGAAAATCACACACTCTGCATTCTCCACCCATACATAGTATGCACTACACACACAGTCCAACTTATGCTGAGGCACTTAAATGCAATCATCCCAAACCCAAAAGACCTCCCAGGCTTTTCAACTGCAAATACTATCCTCAGCACACCATAAAGCACTTAAAAGCAACATCTAACACCACACATACAGTCACTGTCAGTGGAGCCTAAATACAAAGCCCATAAGGCAACCAAATGCATTATCCAGGACTCTAATCATAGGAGACTTCATTACTTCATTGTACAACACATTGATGCCCCTCTAACCAGGCTGAAAAAAGTTAAGATAAGATAATGGTTAGTTGCTTATATGAAGCCAGGATCCACTTACAAACACACACAAATCATTCCACTACAGGTACCAATATGATTCAATCATAGTCCATTCAGGTATAAATGCCCTTCCTAGAGTATATGAACAGAGACATTATAGATCTTTCAGACTATGTTTCTTAGGCTGGTATGTGCTTAGCATTGAGCAGCATTCTACCTTCATCAAGGATGATGCCAGAATATGAACAAAATGTGATTGACTTTAATCACAGTTTCTGGTGTTATTCTAGGAGGATACAATATTTGTTAGCATGAGAGGATATGGTAAACCAACTATAATGCTTTGCCAAAGACAGTCTTCACCTGTTCTCTCTAGGCTTTTGAATACTGAATAAAACTTTATCCTTGGAGAATGTAGGTGTCAGTGCAATTACTAAGATGTAGTTTAAAGCTACAAGAAGTACCCTGGCATTCAGTGCCTTCCAAACCTTTACAGCAGGACAAGGACTAAAGGTGCTGGTGTCTTGATCTACATCAATAATAAGTATGTGTCTAGGTTGGTTAAACAAGATGATGTTCTGGAGTTTCTCCTCATGCAGATTACCACAGACAAAGTCCCATACCATATCCTAATAAGATATAGGTCATCCCATATGTCACATGAAATCTATAACTCATACTTAGACCTACTGGAGACACTCACTATTCATCCAAACATGTTAGTCATGGGGGGGCTTTGGTTACCCTTCTATAGACTGGGAATCCTACATGGCCACAAATCCACAGTCACAGAAATTTCTGGACTTTGTAAACACAAACGCCCTTGACCAGCTAGTCCATATGCTCAGGTCTGATCACAAAGCTGTCCCCTTCAAAATTAAAATCAGTTCAGTAACCCCAGTAAATCCTGGAACAATTAGGAATTATTCTAAAGCAAGCTACCTTTTACTATGTAATAGCCTGTCAAAATTTAGTGCCTCTCCAAACCTAGAAAAAACAAAAATCTATGCAGAATTGTTCACAGAAACTCTGTACAACCAAGTCAGTAGCTGTATAGATACTGCTGTACCTACTAGAAGTAAGCCCAAAACAAATTCTAAAAACAGACCATCTTGATGTAATCCTAAATCAAACAGGTCTTATAACAAAAAGAAAATGTCATAGCTAAATTTAAGAAGTGTGACACCCCAAAAGGTAAGAACTCAATCATCAAACTAAACAGACAAATAAGAGGGCTAATTAAGTACAAGAAAACAAATATCATGGACAAGATAGCTTACTAGGCCAAAGACAACCAAAATGTCTTCATCAGCTATGTCAGAAACCTGAACAGCAGTACACAACAATGTGCTAAATAGATGATTAATGGAGCCACATTCACTAAGTCAGGTGATATTGCAAATCTGCTGGCTGACACATGTAGCTCCAACTTTACCTACCCACTCACCCCAGACACCTCCCAGGAAATACCTTCAAACATAACCCCTCCAACTATAAACAGCAAACATGTGCTGGTTGTTCTCTATAAGGCCAAGAATACAGTCTCAATGGGCCTCGATAATATCCCAAGAGGCTTTAGAAAGAATAGCCTGAAATATGACCTATAAGGGACTCTGGAGTCACTATTTAACTATAGTCTGAGAAGAGGGTTTGTGTCACAGGAATGCAGCACTGCAACTGACATGTTTCTACATAAGGGCAGACCATCAACAGATCCCAGGAACTACAGACCCATTAGTCTGACTTATTTGATATGCAAAGCCATGGGACAAAGTTTCATAGAAATGATCATTAAAGACATAGGAAACCTTCTGACATGGGACCCAACTCAGGTTGACTTTGTTAAAGGTAGGTCATGTCTACTAAACCTGGTGTACTTATTTGAGAAAGTTGCATAGGCAATGGATGAGGGTAAAATGGGGAATACCACATACCTTGACTTGACATTTGATACAACATCCCACTCTGGCATTGTTAACAAGCTTACAAAATTAGACATAAATCCCTGTGTAACATGCTAGAAAGCTGTCTGGCTCATAGATAGGACCCTGGAAGTTAGGACTGGTGAGACCCCATCCACAAAGAGGGCAGTCACCAACAGAGTCCCTCAGGGCTCCATGCTGGGTCCACTCCTTTATGGCACCTACTTCTCAGAAGTCAAGGCTAATGTTAAGGGCCTCTGGCTGACAAAGTTCACAGAACATTGCAAAGTGGAAGCAGTCATAGATACAAACATCATACAAGAGGGTCTGACACAGACAAATGACTGGTGCCAAAGCCATTGCTTAAAACTCAGTGCCAAGAAATGCATAATAGAACAGAGCATAAAATTAGTGTATTTATCTGATATATTTTACTGCTAACAAAATTAACATCTCTATTCTGACTGAACAGCTACTGATGACAATTGTGAGGACTTCTCAGGGCAAAGAATCAAATGGAAAATTGATAGGATTTCCTTCTGAAATATGCTACTATAATGAGAATTATGAGACGAAAAAGGATGAGATAGTATATGAAGGAGATAAAGGTATTCTAATAGTTCTGACACATGATGCACAGGAAGGTATTCTAATAAAGGTATGCTAATAGTTCTGGCACATGAGAGAGAGGAAAGTATTCTAATATTTCTGACACAGGTACAGGAAGGTATTCTGTTCCTGCATTATTAATAGGTAGTTTTGAGAAGTGAAGATCAAATTTATCTCTGGAGTATAGCTAATCATTCAATAGGAACAAGTTACTCCAGCGATTCTATATACAATGCAGTGATTATCCATCACCTGAGGGTATACATTAAAGTATGGAGCTGCATTACCAAGCAAAACTTCTGGGATAAACAGTGCTGAGTTTGTGACTGGAAATAATATATCTAACTCAGGGAGGCATGGAAATGTGTGTCCCAAATATAAAGAGAGACTGGCCAGCAAGTCATTAAGGGGTTCTGACCAAAAGACTAACACCGAGATGTGTGACATGGGATATTTGAAATAGATTTGCTGTGGGTAAAGGAATTTGGGGAATTAAGAAAGTTATGGAGGGAGTAGGAATGAGCATCCATATAAAATGGTTGGTTGAAGGGGGTGTAAAGAGGTGGTAATAATGAAGTTACATGCGTCAGTGGTGATGAAAATGCAACCATTAATATGTGCACTTCAGTGGTGCAGGAGACATCATTAGTTCTCTCAAAGGTGAAAACTTTTGTGGATCTTGTGCCTTCATGTGAGATTCATAGACAGGAGTACTGACCGCAGTATAAAAGAGTGTAGTATGTGGAGAAGTTCCTGTGAATGACAGTGGAACTATAGGAAAGATGACGTCAGAGAATGATGAAATGTTATATGGTTGTGATAGGTATCAGTATACAAAAGAGATAACCATTTACTGGAAAAATGTTATAATACTGAGAAACGAAAAAGGGAAATAGCAGAAGACAATAGTGAGGTAAGATTGGGTCTGAGGAAAGCTAAGGGCATTATGGAGCAATATTTAATTAACAAATTCAATTTTAAATCATGAGTTTACATGGTCATGATCAAAATCTGGAACAAATTAAACACAAACAAATCTGGAATAGGTTAAGATGAGATGAGGGCACTTGAACTAAAATAGGCAAATATGCCATGTGATCATACCTCTCAACCTCTTAGTGTAAGAAATCTGGACAAAGCATAAAATAATGGGAGACAAAGGCCTAGAAATAAGGACAGATTTTAAATACTGCTCTTATAAACTTAAAAAGTTGCTAGATTAAAATGATTTATGTTTGCATGCATTTTTGTAAGGATATGAACTCTGTAACTCAAACATATGTCATTACTTTGTGACTTCAATCTTTGGTGATTTGTAGAAAGCCAGAAATGTTATGAGGGACAACCAAAAACATGAGACAAAACTCTGGACATTCTACTGAAATCTGGACAGTTAAAGGTATGCATGTGATGTATCAGAGCCTTAAGACAGGATAGTACTGGGAGGAAATGAGGGAGCTGCATGGAAGTGGTGGTAAGGGTACAGCTGTCTTTCCTGTTGTAGGGAAACACTAACAAAGGCAAGGAAATCCACAAAGGTTATGACTATTTGGTTTAGTTCATGTTAGTGGTGGTAATGAAGCTAAATAGGAGAATCAAAAGTCTAACGGAATGCATGATGTGCAAAAGTAGGTGGAAACATTAAAGCATGAATATAGACTATGGCAGAAAATGGACGGGGGCTGGGAAGAAAAAGTAGGCAGAAGATGAAAGCAACAGAGGAGACATGGACAATGTATTTATGTGTTTGTATATGAGAGAGATGGTCAAGGATATAAGATGTCAGGAGGGTGGGTGAGGGATAAATATACAATAACATACTTCCTGTCATCAGAAGAAATAACAGGTATAGGAAAATATGTGTTATTAGCCCAGTTTGAATATGGCCTCTTCATAATAGTAAATGCAGCCATGAAAACCCTAACCTGTCTTCAAAGAGCAGCCAAAAGCATATGCAGATTCATCACCCTAGCCCTACAGAAAACAACAAACTGTAAGGACTTCTCATCTTTTTGTGGATGATTTGGTCTTGATAAATGTGCAAAAGCAACCTTTAAAGCAGGAAAGCTGCTGCATCAACAGAACATCAACCTGGGACGGGAATGTGATATAAAAGAACTTGAACAAGAAAGAGTATATCCATATTTGGGAGTTGATCTAAGATCAACAATAAAATATGAACAAATGTGAATAAAACTTAGTAAGGAATATTTTAGAAGACTTAAACCTGAAAACAGTGTTGACATCTAGGAACAAAGTCCAAGCCATAAACCAATTTGCTCTTCCTGTCCTAACTTACAGTTTTGGAGTGATTGACTGGCCTCAAAAGGTATTGGATCAGTTGGACAGGTAAGAAGAAAAATGCTTCCCGCTCATCAAATAGTTTATAAAAATCAGTGTATAAGCTTCCTCTAAACTAATTACATGTATAGATCTGCAGTTGTAGGACATATATATATATATATATATATATATATATACACACTGATCTCACAAGACCCAAACATATTGAATGTTTTAAAACATGAGGAGAATAAGTCTAAGATTACTTCCCTGTTTAATTTAGCAGAAACATACCAGTGTCAAGTAGGAATGGAAATCATACCAGAAATAGATAAAAATCAGGCTGCAAGTGAATGTGCCACAAAACAAAAGAAAATATATAAGGTGAACGATCAGATGAAAAGGCAAGAAATATGGAAAATGCATAAAAATAGTTGCAAGTACAGAAATCTCTTGGAACAACCTCATGTTGATCAGAACTGAATGCAGGCATGATTAAATAAAGGTGGATTTAAACCAAAAGATGAAAGGTTAACATTGGCAAGTTGGCTTACAAAGTTCATTGAACATGTGGGAGAAACAGACAAATCTAGGTTTTATAAAACAGAATTGGAAACAGTCACACACCTTGTTGCTGGTTACGATACACTAATGGCAGAAGGACTGTATACTGAAAGGCATGATAATGTGACAAGAGTGTTGCATTGGGGATTGTGTAAACATTATAATACTGAGGTATCTGAAAAACATTGGAAACATGAGCCACAAAGCATTATAGAAAATGAAGTTTATATTATGTGGGATCACCATTACCAACAATTCAAAAAATAGATGCAAGAAAACCAGATGTAGTAGTCCATGAAAAGAAGACAAAAGTAGCCTTGATCATTGAAATTGCTATATCCAGTGATTACAGTGTCTTAGAGAGAGAGAGACACAAGGTAATGAAATGCCAGGATTTGCAGGCAGAAAGAAGGGCACTGTGGAAAAAGGATACTCAGACAGTTCCAATAGTAGTAGGAACAATGAGTCTTATAAAAAAAAATAATAATTTGCAATCATACTTATATGTTACTGATACATTAACTCCGTATGAATTGCAGAAGGAGTCAATTCAGGGCACATTGCCGGTGCTTCGAAGAGCACTTCTGGCTAACATCAAAGATTTAAATGATTCTAATTTCATGAACTTTAATCATACTTTGACTTAGGAAAGGTGTCCATTTCAATCATGGTATTAGAAACCCAAAAGACTAGGAGGAATTAAAAAAAGGCAAGAGTACACTGAAGAAAGCAAAACAGCTTCCTACATTAATGCTAGCCTTCCCAGCTTACAAAAATCATTCCACTTCTTTATAAAAATAGATCTGTAAAAGATCATCTACTTATAATAACTTAAATCACAATCTTTTGTTGTCTTATCTTTAAACATACCCATGAGCAAGCTTCACTCAGCTGATTAAAGTTTATCAACCATTACTTTTCACATATTTAGTAAGCAATACCAGTTCAACCAGAGCCATATCCAGCACCAGGGGCCCCCAGTTGGCTGGCAGAGGGCTCGCTGTTTGGGAGCTGTCACATTTACTTTTTAAATTAAAACAAAAAGAAAACAATTATATGTTTTGCAATGACATTCTTCTGTAAGAATGCTCTCTGCGTCTGGTCAGACATACCTGTTACATCTGTGCATTCATCATTGTCGCACAAGCCTGTTGCTTGCCTCTTCCTTTCTGCATTCCATGCTTGGAATTTAAATACAAAAAGACATTCCAGTGTTGTGGAATGTAGACAACACATTTGCTCCCTGGACCTTGATTGCGGACACAGGTAAGAGGAGCTGTGCGTGTGTGTGTGTGTGTGTGTGTGTGTGTGTGTGTGTGTGTGTGTGTGTGTGTGTGTGTGTGTGTGTGTGTGTGTGTGTGGGTGTGTGTGTGTGTGTGTGTGCGTGTGTGTGTGTGTGTGTGTGTGTGTGTGTGTGTGTGTGTGTGTGTGTGTGTGTGTGTTTGTGTGCGTGTGCATGCGCGTGCGTGTGCGTGTGCGTGTGTGTGTGTGTGTGTGTGTGTGTGTGTGTGTGTGTGTGTGCATGTGTGTGTGTGTCTCTGTGTGTAATGTCCTAGCTAGGGATGGCAGATTAGTATATTAAGGTGGAAATACAAAAGTTTGCCCAACAAAAAACAAGCTGTGAAACAGAAGAAGATTCTGCTTCTTGTTCTTCTGGCAATAAAGACCACAGATAGACTGTACCTGTGAACTGTTATCCAATGCTTCAACGGAAAATGTTGGAGAGAAGGAAGGGAGTACAAAGAGTTGACTAGCAGCCTCAAACCCTGTACTTTAGTAACAGGAACCAACAGCCTGAATCCTCTACCCCAACTACCAAGCAGCTAAAAAAACTTGAGTTTCAAGAGCATTTTTAAGGAATTGAGTTTCAAGTGCATCTTCAAGGAACTGAGTTTCCAGTGCATTTTCAAAGAATTGTGAGCCTCAAGGGAAGAGAAATTTATTGCTGCTCATGCTAAGTCTGTTTACAATGTGCAATTGTTTTATTTAGCAAATGGTCATCACTATTGTGCTATAAAATTTAAACACATTATTAGCACTGCAAATAGACTGCATGCATTGTTAGTAGCACACCAAGTAACCTACTCGCTTTTGATGCAGAAGGCTGTGGGTTCTACTCCCTCAGCATATAGATGAGTTGCTGAAACCATGTTGCACTTTAAGAGGGGGGTGAAGTGCTGCAGTCCTGAGTATGTCCTCTTTCAGATGAGATACATAGTTACTATGAAACTGTTGTCAGTTAGCCATCCATTCCCTATTGCAATATTACCTGCTTACCATTTTTTTTACTATAACATAGGCAATTTATTCTTCAATGTCAGCAGGCACTGAATTTGCAGATAAAACACTGAAATATAAAATTGTTTGTTAGGAGCTACATCATCATTAGTTACAGAGCTCTTTAATGTTCAATTAGATGACTTTTACTTCTGTAGAGATTGAGCATATTGACTAATATTGGTGGATTGTAATGATAGAAGTTTGAGTGGCCTTTTAAGGTTGAAATGTATGTACTGGGCAGTTTTGCCATAATTGATCCATGTGTTTTGTTTCATTGCTTACCAGAAAATTTTTCAAAACTATAAATTTAAAAGATACTCTAAGAAGTGGTGCTGTATTATGCAAGGAATATAATTTAATACAACCAGGAAGGTAAATCAAAGAACACATGCATGTATGCATGGTCCTAAAAATGTGAGCAAGGGGCCTATGGTTTGAAAACAGCTCAAAGGTAAAATTTATTCACCACTGGCCAGATGCATTTTCTTTGAATGTGATTTTCAATGCCATTTCAATGAATGTGAGTTTCAAAGGCAAAGAGGCTTACTACTCATACTAAGTCTGTTGACGCTGTGAGACTGTATTGTTTAGCAAATGTCTATCAGTGTTTGTGCTATAAAATTTGAAATAAAAGTTTAAATCCAGATATTTGTAATCGTTGTAGAAGTAAAGCAGAAAATAGTATGTGCACTGAGAGGTTTTTTTATTGTAACTGTGGAAAAATAGCCAAGCAATGGGACACTGGATTGGCTGCATAGGGAGCTATGTATGGGGGGGGGTCAATCCATTACTCTGCCTAGGGCCTCATTTGACCATGGTCCTGCTCTGAGTTCAACTGAAATCCATTTCCTTGCCCTCCAGATTCTTTTGAAAAATGTAAATAAATCCTATATAATGTGGATAATTTAAAATACTACTCAGCTATAAGCCCTAGCTGAATTCATAGCCAAATCTACACTATCAATAATGTGGTCTAAATGTGTATAAACTATTGAAAATAACCTCATACAACTTCATTCTTCTAACATCCTAACTCGCACTCTCCTATAATCATCCTTTTCCCAAGACTCCTCTCTCTCCGCTTCCATATGAGATTTTGTAAGCAAACACCAAAGTGCTCTTAATGCATAGTTACCAAAATTTTGTTGTACTCTTAGGACAATAGTCACTGTGTATATTGGCTCATGTATTTTAGAATTCAGTATTTACTAAATCCTTTCCTGATTGAGCAATGTTACTTTGTTTTGTGACCTCTTCTAGCTTGAGTCTGAAAATGGCCCATCTGCATCAATGTTGTATCCTGATTAACAAATGAAATTAATTAACAAGAAATGTCCTTCTGTTATGAAAAAAAAATAGGAGATGATTGGCATTGATTATTCATAGGTTTTGCTGGGGTGCTATCAAAAGAAAAACACAAACAGTACAGTTTATGCATCTTCTGCTGAAGTGTCTTAATGCAGATTTGTCCACTTTTGTGATCATGAAAATAACTGCAGACCCTGAAAGTGTTCATGGTGGCATATTGCAAATGTTAGACAAACTTCATTTCTGAGATAACTGAGTTGGATATAGGCTGGGTTGTTTATGTAATCTAATATCCATTCTTAAATACCCACACCTAGAAATACAGTTACCCTGATATAAATGTCATGTACTCCATGACGCATGTGCGCACACGCGTGCGCGCGCGCACACACACACACACACACACACACACACACACAAAATCACACAAAAAAATCTTAAAAAAAACTGATCTGTACAGGTTCACAGACAGAGTATTCTAGGGCTGGTGATCTGCTAGATTATATGCAGCCTAGCTACTGCAGTTTCCACTGCTTACCACCCTTAGCACTTTCCATAAGGGACTGAGGGGCCAGACTTGGTGTGGATTTGCTGTTTTACATCCACTTGTGTATGCTGTGTTTGAGGAGGGTTAAGGAGTGGTTTTCTTTTATGTAAAGCAAAACTGTGTTCCAGTGTAAAGGAATTCTTTGGGAGAGGTATTTATCCTGCCAGCAGGTTCTGTTTATGTTGTGGTGGAGGTTTGGTTCTTTGGTTCTCTTGAGAAAATGCTCATAACATTTATGAATGCATTGGAAATCACCCAGAACTGGGCCACTGGAGATCATGGAGGCCATATTCAACGGTCACCCCCATAGGAGCCTGTATCAAGTGGAAAGGGAGGCAAATCTTTAAAAAGCATTCCATACAGCTCATGAAATGCAGGTACTTGATTTTGTTAGAGTGTTCGGAAATATCAGGAGTTTTTCAAGTTATGCCATGTATTTGAATGTATATATGCCAAAAGGAGCACTGTATTCTGTTTTGGACTTAATAAGCATGGAATAGCAAGGGGTGAAAAATTCCTTGGATCCTCAAGCTATACCTTTGGTAATCACCTGAGTTAATATGGTGGCTGTGGGGATGTACATTGTCTATAATAGTGCTCAGGTCTTTAATGACCATATCAGTTTTGAGTGTGAGGCCATTTATGTGGTAGATGCATGTGTGTTCATGTTTCCAAAGGATTTAGCTTTAATTCATGGTCCTGACACAGTAGGTTTGTACATGCTGGGCTGTCTTGGAGGATCTAGGAATCCAATGGATAGTTGATGATAGCTCCAAGTTTGCAATCAGCTGGAGACAAATCCAAAAATGTCTGAGATCCACAACAGTAAAATATATGGAGAAATAAAATGAGATGACAAGCTGGCACAGATGACACAACAGCAAAATTTACATATGCAGTAAAACAAATCAGCAATGTGACTGGGCTGCTGTAAAATCAGAATGCAATGCAACAGTAATCCCTCAACAAAGCTGGCTGTCGTACATGTACAGCAATAATAACTACAGAGCTCACTGTAGTGAGTACTCAGAGAGTCAATCAGCAACAATCATGTTTTATAAGTGAGTTATAGAACAACCACATTGTAAGGCCCAGATGTCAATAATAACTGGTTTTGCAATGTGAGGAACATTAATGAAGTTCAAAGGATAAACACCAACGACAAGAATACAACCTCGATCACAAAAACATCAAAAGTCCAAGCAAAGGAAGGAAACAAAATTAGGATGAATATAATTCCATGTAATAATCCATTTGTTCTGGTACCTCGGCAATTCGCCTTCAGTGGAACAATTTATGAATGTAATACATCCTATATATATAGTGACATCAATTCATTAATCAAGAATCAATTAACTTGTAATTACATCTTTTTAAAACACAAACACATTAAATATTTATGAAACAAAATTCTTATCAAATGAATAATTCAATCAAAACTAATAAACTGCAAGCCTTCACAAACTAGAACTGCTAAAGCACCATATAGAAAAAAACACACTGTTTTCCGAAATACTACTTAGCAGTCCACAACCTTCCTGTATAAGGAACGTGACTTTGCAGGTGTTAAGGCATTAGTTCTGAGGTCAAATCAGGTTACTTTGCCACAGCCCAGCATAACAAAACAGTGATATCCACAAAAACTCCAAGTTTAAGCAAATAAGCAAGAGAACACAGGTCAACTAAAATTTACACTGCTATGTGATCAACAGCTATTTCACTTAGAAACAGTAGCCAATTTTTCACAAGGGTATATCTTGCTAGGCCAGTTTCAAATGCAAGAATATAATGACATTTAAAATCAGCTCTAACTTTCTCTAAGTAGCAGAGAAAAACAAGTAAATACTCACTTTCCGTATGAAGTGGGATTGGTTTTGAAGTGAACTCTGTCAACTCAGTTCAGGTGAGTTTGTCTTCCTGCATCCCAAAACAATAGGACAGCAATATCTATAAACATTCCAAGACTGAGTAAACATCAAACAGAACACAGGTCAATTAAAATCTATATTGCTATATGATCAATAGGAATTTTGCCTGAAAACAAGTTCTGCAAGCCCTTCCTTCACAAGGGAGAACTTGCTACTCCAGTTTGAAATGTAACTAATCACTATACCACAAAAAAGAACTTATAAAGTAATCTCAAGCCCATTCTAAATAGAAAACAAAGTGGATAGGTTACTTCCTAAGTGTTATGGTATTGCTGTTTATTCCTAACTCAGGTCTTGTGTGTTTGTCATTTTGCAGCCCAGCACAGTAGAATCTCAGAAACACTTCATCAGATGTCTGTAATAACTGGTAATATTTTTACTTTTCTATCTAGGTTCCAGTTGTATGTAAAATGGGTTGCTCTGTTTTAATCAGTTGGCTTTGAAATAAGCAAACATATTGTCTTTCCGTTCGATTCTCGGCTGGAGTGCGGGGAGTGCCTTCTGTGTGGAGTCTGCATGTCTTCCCCGCGGTTGGGTGGGCATTCGAAAGACATGCGTAAATGGGCGTGCCTTGGTTGAACATCGAGCTGGCACCTCTGCATTTGTCAAACATCTACTGCCAATCATTAGTGGACCAGAGTTCCTCTATGGCGACCCCTGATCGGGAAAATCAAAAGACAACAACAACATTGTCTTTAAAAAAACCTGTTAGTTATTATGAACAGGCACCGGAAGTTACTAAATCTAGTTGGTATAATTTCCTGACAGATTGCATAATTTGCTTCACTGTTATAATAGAATAAACACCAGTTCACAGTTGCACATCTTTATCATGTATAAATCCACTAAACTCCTTTTTAAATTACTTCTGCTCCTAACAAAGCTGTATACTGTTTAATGTACAATGCACAATGCACTGGTGACACGCATCAAGTACCTTCTACTGTGACAACATTTCCTATTGATATATCATCTACTACATTATCTCTCTGCTCTGTTTGCAGTAAGTTCTGGATAAGACATACAGGCTGTCCATTTGATGAACGTTTAATCAAAAATACTTCGGTTGAGGGGGTGGGCACAGTGGTGCAGAAATCATCTCATTACTGAAGGAGCCATCAGATTTGCTAAGGTACATATTTTGATGATAGTTTCCAGTCTGATCTGTTTTTGTAATCTGGACCTTTAGCACTGGATGAACTAAGCTATACTGGGAAACAAGCCTCTCAACTGTCCATGTTTTGCAAGAACATTCCTACTTTCGGGCCTAATTTACACATCTATAGGATGTATTTTTGGAGGTATGTCCCTATTTTCAGGCTTGATTTCTCCCTTCACATTTTTTTGGAATCCTCTTCTCCATAAAAAAAATCAGCTACCTCTTTTTTTGTGCTTAGAAAATATCTCAGTTCTTTTCCTCACCATCTAAGCAGTTATTATAAAAGTTGCCCTGCTCGCATAACTTGAGTATGGCTTTTTCTTTTTTGCCCCCTCCTCTAACAAAAACACATCAACAGTACAGATCTTTTATAATAATATGTGTCACTTCATCAACAATTGCCCTTGCCTTGAACACCATAGTCTTATTTTATCTAAGGCAAACTGATTCCCAGGTCAAGCTAGATCCAACCTACTTCTTGCATTCTCACCAATTCAATTTACTCTATCAAGATACCCCTAACCCAGTTGCAAACAAATTATTACCACCACCCCAACCTACAACCTCATTAGCCAGGATATGGCCTACTCTCCAACCCTCATCTGTAAGACTGCAGGCTGTAACACTAGTTTTTTTCATGCTTGCCCCAAACTTGTGGTGATCTCTTCCTCACTACCTCACTGAGCATGCTAGTACCCTACGATCAGACCTCAGCTCAGACAGTACAGGCCTAAGCAATGCAAATTGATTTACTTATTTATTTATTGACATTTGTTAACCGGGTTGGTCCAGCTGGGTTTGAGGCCCATTTTCAGTGGAGACCCGAGGAGAAACCTCCTTACAGAGACAGTTTACAGTAATTAAAGAAATTTGGCTTGAGAGTAAGACATAAAAAAGTCGATTAGACAAAAAGTTAAATATACAATGTAGTAATGTAGGCAAAACGGCAGTACATATCATGTTCTACAGAGTAACATATATATACATATATACATCAGGGTTTTTTTTTTGTTCAGCAGTAATGGTGTGATAGAGTTTAGTAAGTACTGGCCTGATGACTCACTTGAGTGAAAGGGGAGGGTTTGGTAATGGTATGTGTGTGTGTGGGGGGGGGGTTACTTTAGGGCATGGCAGGGGCAACTTTTGTAGTTAAGCAAATGAAGTTTGCGTTTTTCTTTGAAGTGTGCTGGGTGGATGATGGAACGTATATCAAGTGGAAGTTTGTTCCAAGCATGGACAACTGAGTGTTTATATAGTAGCTTACCTATAGTTTTTTGGGTTGATAGATGTGCAGTAGTTGTTGATTAGATGCCAAAAATGCAATCTATATCCCTTAATCATTACTACTCTACACTGAGTTAATTCCATTACACATCACCCCAATTGTATCACTACTTTTTTGCTTACCATTGTATTTCTGCTTCCTACAAATATGTGCATAGCTTCCCTTTCTCATTGCTTACTTTCACCTTACAGTTTTTACCTTTCTCCATCTCACTGTTTCCTTGCACCCTGTCTCTTTGCCATTACTTATTTCATGCATTGTCTTCTAAACATCTTGTGTTACCCCCTACAATTTCCAAAGCTAATCCTGCTTCTCATTCTTTTCTTGGTATTCCTCTCATTCTACTTTTCCACTCATAAAATGTCACCGCAACAAGGTATACATTTTGGAAATAGTATCTCTCTCTCTCTCTCTCTCTCTCTCTCTCACTCTCTCTCTCTCTCTCTCTCTCTCTCTCTCTCTCTCTCTCTCTCTCTCTCTCTCTCTCTCTCTCTCTCTCTCTCTCTCTCTCTCTCTCTCTCTCTCTCTCTGTCTCTCTCTCTCTCTGTCTCTCTCTCTCTCTCTCTCTCTGTCTCTCTGTCTCTGTCTCTCTCTCTCTCTCTCTCTGTCTCTCTCTCTCTCTCTGTCTCTCTCTCTCTCTCTCTCTCTCTCTCTCTCTCTCTCTCTCTCTCTGTCTCTCTCTCTCTCTCTCTCTCTCTCTCTCTCTCTATCTCTCTCTCTCTATTTTGACTAGGTTCTATTACCTTTGTGTCCCTCTGTTGGTTGTATTTGTTACATCTTTTGTTGTAAACCAGGCCGAGGCTATAATTGGTCATGGTATAGTCAGTGTTCTACCCCAGTAACCAAAATGTAAATAAATAAATTACTCAAGGCACACCTCCATGGATCATATGAAGAAGAATTTCATGGCGCTCTCAGAATATGGATCTGGAAAGAGAATGTGATTATTATTGATCTGTAAGTAACCTATCATTGCTAAGAAGGATGCTGCAGTACAAGTAAAAGATAATTCACTTTATTAATTGTCTTGGGGTCATTCTAGGAGTTCACATATAGAGCAAACTGGGAATAAATGGTTGACAACCTTGGCTGTTTTGCAGTTGATGGTCTGCATCTCTACCCTCCTAGTTTCTCTATATTGACTAAGACTTTTTCTTTCCTCATATTGCCTTGTTTAGGTAAGGTAAGTCTCCTCAAATTTCCCGCATTGCCAACTGCAAGTAAACTCATATAAAAGTAACACTGATCAGTGCTACAGGCCTTTATGAAAAGTTGTACTCCTAACAGGCATTCTTCATCCTTGAAGATACAGATGCATGCGTAATTACTAAAACATGGTTTCAGAGCAGTGAAATTACCCCTGCAGAGTGGGATCCTAACGTCTACCACTCCTTCAGTCCCAAAGCAAAATCAGATGTTGTAGCTGGCAGGGTCATATCTGTGTTCCTAAGAAACCGCTTCACATCCAGACTCATAATGCAGGACAGTGACCTAAAACTTTTCCATATTATTCTCATGATAAACAAAGCCCAATACCAAATCATAGCAGCTACCATATGCCCTCTTTGACGCTGACAGATCATGAGGCATAAGTTAACACACTGACTTCTCTCATCACGGAACCAAGCACTAACCTCTTGCGAGGCTTCAACTATCCCTCCATTAACCGGGGAACATACACTACTACGAATAAGTATAGACAGAGTTTCCTGTAATTCATTAATGCCATCTCCTTGGACGAACTAGTCCAAATCCCAGTGCGGGACACAAAAATATTAGACCTAGTTCTAACAGACATACCCCCCACCCCACACCATGATCAGAGCTCACAATTACCAAATCACTGGTCAAATTAGACCATCATGTAATGATATTTACTCTTAATGTTAAACATGAGTCATCTTGTAACCTATCCATCTTCAGAGGTTACTCTAAGGCAAACCTACTTCAGCTAACTCATAACATGATGATATTCAAACACTAACCCTGCTTCACATGTTGAAAATTTTCCAGATAACTTCTGTGCCCACCCTCAAGCTAGCATTGTGGCCTTGGTCCCATAAATTATAAATACATTTCCAAATTCAAGAAGAAATCTATCTGGCTTACCTCAGTATTAACAAATGATACAACAATGGAAAGAAACTCCTAGCCAGTAAAAGCAAACTTAACATCCCATCATCTAGAGAAGAATGCAGAATGATCAACAAATAATTTAAAAATAAAATCAAACCTTCCAAGAGTAAGTATGAATTGCCACCCATGCTAAAGATAACCACAAAGCCTTCTTCATCTGTGTCAGGAACCTAAGAAATAATGACCAGCAATACCCTGAGTTAATATAAAATAACATCACATACTCGTCTCATGCTGACATTGCCATCATGTTAGTGGACAAGGTCATCTCAAACTTTACCTCTGTCTCTGCCCAAATTACTCACAACATATTGAAATACCTACTCAACCCCCCCCCCCATATCTCATCTGAGCAAGTCCTAAGCAATCTCTCCAAGGCTAAAAACAGTAGATCCATGTGCTAGATTATCCTGGTGTCAGTGCCAAATATTGCCTGTATGACTTCTTATTACATCTGTTGAGTTTCAGCCTCTCCAGTGGATTTGTGCCAGCAGTGAGAGTAACTGCTTCAGTATTCCCACTCCACAAAGTGTGGGGGGGGGGGGCATGACTTAAAGCAGCAGTAGACCTATCTCCCTCATCATCCTTATCTGTAAGGAAACTGAGCACCTTATTATAAGCCTCATAAACAAGGATGTAGGCAGTCTTCAAAGCCTGCATCCAAACTAATTTGGGTTTGTTCAAGGCAGATCCTGCCTTCTGAATGTGGTGGACTTTTTGAGCAAGTCACTGGGGAATTAGAATCAGGTAAATTATTTCATGCAGCATACTGGGACTTGACTAAAGCCTTCCATTACACATTTGGACATCATTAATAAGATAATCCAATTAATTGTAAAGCTGTATGATTCCAACTTCATTACAACTCAGCTCTCTGACAGAGCCCAGTCTCAACTAAAAGATTAGTTACCAGTGGTGCCCCTCAAGAATTGGGTCTGAGACTACTCCTCTTTGGAATCTACTTTTCTGATATTAAAGTTATCACCATGTGCCTTTTGCTAACAAAGTTTGCTGATGACTGCAAACTCTGAGCTGTCATTATGTACCCAAGATGACCAAAGTATTCTCTAGGAGGGTCTAATTCATGCTAAAAAGTGGTGCTTGGATCACAGCCTTGAATGAAATTCCAGAAAATGTAGCATTGCAGCCTTTGGCAAATCCAGGCACCTCTGTTTCCATCACTTAAATGATACACCATTAAAAACCTGACTCGCTCTTTAGGGACTTAGGCACTTCCATTGATAATAAACTAACCTTGGATCACCATGCAACTACTTTTGTTAAAAAATATATATAGCCAGACTAATCAGTAGGGGGATATCTTCTAGGTGCAAGAAAGACATCAATCTTCTCTAGTCATCCTTTGTCAGACTAGTAGTAGAATTTAATGCCCCTTTAATAAAGTCAAAGGTATGTCCTCCTTCATTTACCCTGACTGCCTTAAAATGCTCTTCCTCTTGTCTATTTCATACCAGCTATTGAAAGGAGACCTCTGCCTTGCCTTCTTTGCCTAAGAAATGACCTATGTAATGTCCTAAACATCCACATAACTAATACCACTGTAAACACCTGCTCAAAAGACATAAACTTCCACTGAAACATAAATAGGACCTTTTGGCAGGATAGATATCTTTCACAGAGAATACTCATTTTATGGAACAGTCCCATTACAGGTAAAGCCGATAAGCTCCATAACCCCTTTTAATCATAGCCTGGATGACTGGATTGGGCAATCATAAATTCACCACCAGGCTGACTTGTCTAGACCTTAAAAAAGGATTTGAAACTGGGTCTGGTATAAACATTTTATCTTTGCCATTAATTACTTGTCAGTTATTTGCACAAATGAGTGCATTTATCTATATTTATACTGCACCAACATTACCTAATCTCTTTATTTTCCTATGAAAAGTGCTTTTCTTGTTAATTCACTTTTAGGATCTCATGCTATTATGTATTTACATGTTATTTATTTTCTGAACAGAAAATATTATTTTGCACTGTAGGTTATCAAGCTGTGGATACCTGCTTCTAGTTGACATAATCATTTATATTTATTATTATGTGACTATTGATCAGGAGTGATACAATGTCTGTTGGGATGCTCAGCTCAGTTTAGCATGGTGGCAGAACTACCTTTCCAGGAGGAAAGCTGTAAGGGAACAGAGAATTCTATCAGCCTTCTCAGTGTGTGTGTGTGTGTGTGTGTGTGTGTGTGTGTGTGTGTGTGTGTGTGTGTGTGTGTGTGTGTGTGTGTGTGTGTGTGTGTGTGTGTGTGCATATGAGCGCATGTGTGAAAGTTAGAATTTGTTTGACAGACAGTTACCATGGCCTAATTTTGAATAATGTCCCTGATCTTCTCTCATATTTTCCCCATTCTTTGTAAACATTTTAACTGAGGATTATAGTCAGTTAATACTGCCAGCCATTAGAGTGTCATATTGCTTATTGTTCAGAAAATGGATGTTGACACAAAATCCATTATTCTAGCAAGGTTTTAAGTGAATTAGAGTAATATTTCAAAATGTAACCCCCCCCCCAAAAAAACAAATACAGAGTATTCTGGCAATGTCTAGAATTACTGAATAAAAATGTTGAGAAGTGTTAGTGTAAGTGTAGTCAGAACTGATAGATGCTGATTAAGTTCAGAGTTCTGAAAAGAGATATTGTTGCAGATTAAGTCTATGTTCTGTATAGGAATGTGGTATAGGTTTAGGCAGTTGTTTAGGAAAATGAGTTTAGGAGGATGAACAAAAACAGTTTTGGGATGTAGTGATGTAGTGATGTATGCAGTTATACATAGGCTGTTATGAGTTGTGGAACTCCACAAGGAATGTTAAAATAGTGCTCACAAAAGGATGGGTCCAATGGGATCAACAGTTATATGGAGCTAAGCCCATGGTGATGTCTGCAAGTTTGCATTTTCTAGAGACAATAGTAAATGAGCCTACAGATATGTGTGGTGATAATGATGAGAAAGTGCACAGCATGAATGCAAGCTATGACAAAGTAGCATGAATGCCTGTCTGATGATTTACAAGAAGTAGTACTATAAAGGCAGGAGGTGACAGAGATCTAGAAAGATGATGGGAGTGTAAGCTTGGCACAAATCATGATTAATGAGGTGCTGGTGGACAACAGAGGAAAGTGTCACACAGATAGGGTGGGGCAAGATAAAAGAGATTGAAAAGGGGAGGGTTATAAGATGGAAATAGAGCAAATTGGAGAAGGAGCTGACAAAGGCCAAAAGATGTTTGGCAACATCTGAGGGAGGCAAAGAGTTATTTTGGATAAGAATTAGCTGGAAAAGTAAACATAATAGGGGCTTAGTTCAGTCATATGTAGATGCAGCACTGGGACAAAGAATGATGGAATGTTGGCAAAGGTGTTAGGAGATGCCAAGATGGTGGCATATGGCAAGTAAACAAGCTGTTTGAAGATGGCAGAGTATAGAACTGAAGATGGAATCAGGATGCAGCAAGTCTGAGAAAGGGAGATTTAGAGATAAATAGTAGACTTTTGCAAGGATAAATGCAGGAAGATGCAGTAATTCTGCAATCTATTGTAATAGCAAACTTAAACATGTTATTTTTGTTTTTAGTGACAAAGGTATTGAAATATTTTGAGTATATCAGTAATTTTGATTTTTATGGATAATCTGTCTGAGCATTTCATTACAGCAATTCATTCTTTACTCTATCTCATAAATAGTCCTGTCACTAAATGACCAAAATACTTACCAATTATAAGTAAGATAAGAACTCAGTAAACATGTCCTCTTTCACTCTTTGTATTTTACACATCTTATAAATAAAACTACAGCTTTTTTCTTAAAATATATAATAATGAGGTATAAATTACTGTGTTGACAGATGGTGCAGCAGTTTATTATTTGTGTTTAAGGTATAGTTTTTTAATTATTAAAAGTAAAACAAAACTCTGCTTATATTAGTAATTGTAAATTAAATGCAGATAAATATTTCTATTCCCATTATATGATAATTAACATATTTTAATCTCAATGGACATTAACTCAAGTAGGATAATAACTATTTTGAAATAATTAGGCATTTTGTCTTAAAACACAAAAAAGTTTAATGGAAATAATGTTATAAAGACTGATAATAATAATAATAATAATAATAATAATAATAATAATAATAATAATAATAATAATGATAAAGAAAACTGGCCAGCTTAGAATTATTTTAATTTTCTATAGTATCTATCATTAAAATTAATATTTTCTGGTTATTATTTTTTTTGTTTAAATATATAACTTTAACAGACCATTAAGGTATTCTTTTATCCCACCCAAAATAAGTAAGTACATTTTTTAGTACTCAAAGTCCCATACAAGCTCCTATTTGGAGTTATTGGTTCTCTTTTTAAATTGTTGTTTAAGAATCTCAGTTTTTTTTTTTTAGTATGGTGTTTCTAGAGTATGAAAATAATTTAAAATATTCAATTATTTTTAGAGGTTTTTATTGAAAACCCCCATTACTGGTTAGTATATAGTATAGCTATCAAAGGTAAAAACTTTAACTTGAACTCTTAACTTTTTTTATTTCATTAAAGATTGATTGTGAATAGCATTGCCATTAGTCTAGGTCATTTTATTCAAACTTTTCAAGATTTCCTGGGACCTTTTAAAATAAATGCTATTGTTTATTTTCAAGCAGTAGTTTTAGAATTCCATATATTATTACATGGAAAAATGATTGATTTAAATAAATTTCCTTCATTTAAAAGTTCAAAGCTATTAATTGCATGGTACCTATAGTGTTCTATATCATAAAGTCAGTATTAAAATTGCACTAGCTTTAAGTTACAAACCTGTGACAAAACTGTAATATATAGTGTTCCAAAATTATTGATAACTGATAAGGTATGAAGAAAAAGGCTACCAACTTTCAAAAAGATCACCTGATTTCAAATATGTACACACTTATTTAACTTTGCTTCACTCGACAAAATATATTACTGTTTTATTTGAAGCAAATTTATTAAATATAATTTTCATTTGGTCAATAATGTAGAAATGTTGAAATAATTTCAACTTTACAAACTTTTATATATTTAGTTTGTATATTTTTTTCATGATGCCTTCTTCTCCCTACAAAAATCACAGTTATTTTTTTTCCACTTATAAGGGTGTGAGTGAATCATAAGGAAAGTCATCACGCAGACAGCTATCAAAGAATGCTTCCTTTATGTCCTAGTCTCCATCCAGTAAATGATGTGCTCAGACACAGAACAGAAGCGTCATACTCTCATTCCTTCGTATGTGCTCACAACCCCCCATGTGCATGGAAAACAGGTTACTTTGCAAATAAGCCCCCTGTATACCATATATTCCTATCCTCCCTTATTGGCTCTTTGCTTGCCTGGATCACTTGTCAAACCTAGGCCATCTGGATCACAGTCATGGCTTTAAGTGTGTGTGTACCACAATCCATGGCAGAACAAAATATGCACTTCTGCAGTAGTACATGCATTATTATTTTTTCTCTGTCATGCATTATCACTGATTTAAAATGGTCAATTACTCACCATGTCTGGTTTCAGTTTTTGCTTTGAACTTATATGTGACACCATTTCATCTTATGTTATCCCTCAAATTCACTCCAACCACTTATATGCTTTTTTTTTAAGCTTTCACATCTCTTGGATTGCATCCCCTTCTACTCTCTGTCACTATTATTTGCTGCACTTTTTCATTATTGTTCCTGTTTCCACATATTTTCTATCTTTGCTGTGTTCAAAGAAGTGTTTTATATGGACACAACTTCTACAACTCTTACAGAATCTCATTTACTAATATTCTTGGTGACTTTGTGTAAAATTTTATACATTGATGTTTATCTGGTCAGTTCATAGTAAAAAACATGAAATCCATGCTTTCACAAAATTCTGTTTCAGAGAAAATGTTTCACCAAACCACTTTTAGCGATATTGGCAAATTCACTTTTCTCCACTGTTGTGCATCTTCATGGTTAAGTGGGGGGAGGGCTTGCTCCCTCATTTGATTTGAGGTTCTCTGAAAGTGATTTTATTGAAATATTATCACTGAAGCAGGATTTAGTGAAACAGGCATTGATCTATCGACATAAATCCTATATAGTATAGTTTATGTTCTGCATTTCAATTTATGCATATATTTAATTCTGCTGTGTTATACATACATAAGTTAACTTCAATACAGATCTAAATTGTTTGCATGCTCTATGTCTAAATATTTGTAATAGAGCAATGAAAAAAAAATTTAAACCATCTTCTAGCATTTTATCTCAGTACAACAGAAAACTTGTCCAGAATGGAGGTGTATGACTGCCAGTGGGTAGTTGCAGACTAGAGATTTAGCTCTTGATCCTAATTTCAGAATATTTATGGATTCCAGTTGTATGTCAATATTTATCCAATATGAATCTATTTTTGTTATTTTTTTCTGATTCTGCTTAGTGCTTTGTGTCATTGCTATCTACTTATCTTACACTGTTAAGTCACATACCAGGAGCCTTTACCAATTTCTAATTTCTCCTGTAAGAATACTATCAAATATTCATGCTTTGTGGTCTGCTCTCTGGAGTAACACTTTGGTTTGCTGTTTTTTAGAATAATCCTCTTTAATGTCATCTTTAGGTACTTTCAAAATGATAATTTTTCCTTTTATTATTTCCTATATGCCTTTTTTCTGCCATCACCAGCCATCCATAACATATCTTCATGTCCTGATCTATTCTTTCTTTCACTGAGAACTCATTTTAGGGGCCACCATCTAGGCAATCAGCAATTTTTTTTTAGTATGGCCTAAACCACAATTGAGTGGGGAATGTGAGAGCCACATCTTCAAAGGAGTCAGTATACCATCTCATTGCATGTGCACCCCCACTAGTGATGGAGGCTACAGCAAAAAGGCTTAATATACTTTTTGTACACCTCAAGACTACTTCCATATCTGACACCCTTCTCCAAGGTACATTATAGTACATTGTAGTACTTCATCCTGAGATAGATATGCCCATGTCCATCCTCCCTTCATTAGCTTCTCTAACACATATGCCACTAACCAAAACCAGGTCATCAGGGGCATAGTCAGGGCTTTATTCCTCTGTGTCATGAAACTAAGAATAAAGGGTGATTTTTCTCTGCTACCCACCTCTACTGAGTTGTTGATATTTCATTACATAGTTCATTTATTTGACTCTAGTTATGTTATTTGACCTTCAATAGCAGACAGTTCAGAATACTGAGAACATCTAGATGCTTGGAAACTGTGTTTTCTTAGTGACATATGGATGTTGTTTAAAACATCTGTTTTAATTTCTACACTAGAACATCCTACCATTTCTTAATGTCATAATTTCATATTTTGGGGATTTTTAATGGAGTTTTGAAGACACCTACCTGTTTTGGCATTAAGACTATTTTATGGTGTATATATATTATTTAAAGGGACTTTGTCAGTTTGAATGTTGGGATATCTTGTCACCTCTTTTGGCCTTCCTTGGACTTTAAAGTCCAGCGGTGTTGACAATTTTATCAAAGTTTGGATTTGACATGAATGACTTGGTTTCTGCATATCCTCAGTTTAATATTTGTATGTGCATTCAGCATGTTGTTTATTTATTATAATAATACATATTTATTATGATTAAATTTCTTAAATTAGCAAATGATATATAGAGGCACTTTCATAATATTCAATCATTTTTGGGATGTTTCCAGCAGACCTACATAGGCCGTGATACTTTAGACCGTGTATTAAGTACAATCACTTACAAAAGCTGTCGGACTCTCAGAACACCTGTCTAAACAGAATCTTCTTCTTCTTTCAGCTGCTCCCAATAGGTGTCGCCACAGCAGATCAACTGTTTCCATTTCTTCCTGTCCTCTGCATCTTGCTCTGTCACAACAACCACCTGCATGTCCTCTCTCACCACATCCATAAATCTTATCTTAGGCCTTCCTCTTTTCCTGTTACCTGGCAGCTTCATCCTTAGCATGTTTTTCCCAATATACTCTCCCTCCTCAGCACATGTCCAAACCAACATAATCTTGCCTCTCTGGCTTTGTCTCCAAACCTTCCAACATGGGCTGACCCTCTAATATACTTATTCCAAATCCTGTCCATCCTCGTCACACCCAGTGCAAATCTTAACATCTTCAACTCTGCCACATCAAACTCTGACTCCTGCCTTTTTGTCAATGCCACCGTCTCCAACCCATGTAACACAGCTGGTCTCACTACCCTCTTTTAGACTTTCCCTTTCACTCTTACTGGTACTCGTCTGTCACAAATCACTCCTGACACTCTTCTCCACCCACTCCATCCTGCCTGTACTCTCTTCTTCACCTCTGTTCCACACTCACCATTACTCTGAACTGTTGATCCCAAGTATTTAAACTCATCCACCTTCGCCACCTCTACTCCCTGCATCCTCACAATTCCTCTGTCCTCCCTCTCATTCACACATATATATCCTGTCTTAGTCCTGCTGACCTTCATTCCTCTTCTCTCTAGAGCATATCTCCACCTCTCCAGGGTCTCCTCCACCTGTTCCCTACTCTCTCTACAGATCACAATGTCATCTGCAAACATCATAGTCCACGGGGACTCCTGCCTGATCTCGTCTCTCAACCTGTCCATCACCATTGCAAATAAGGAAGGGCTCAGAGCTGATCCTTGATGCAATCCCACCTCCACCTTAAACGTATCCATCACTCCCACCACAGACCTCACCGCTGTCACACTACCCTTGTACATATCCTGTACCACTCTTACATACTTCTCTGGCACTCCTGACTTCCTCATAAAATACCATAACTCCTCTCTAGGCACCCTGTCATATGCTTTCTCTAAATCCACAAAGACACAATGCAACTCCTTCTGACCTTATCTGTACTTCTCTATCAACACTCTCAGAGCAAACATCACATCTGTAGTGCTCTTTCCTGGCATGAAACCATAATGCTGATCACTAATCATCATCTCCCTTCTTAACCTAGCTTCCACTACTCTTTCCCATAACTTCATGCTGTGACTGATCAGTTTAATCCCTCTGTAGTTACTACAGCTCTGCACATCACCCTTATTCTTAAAAATCGGTACCAAAACACTTTTTCTCAATTCCTCAGGCATCATCTCACTTTCCAAGATTTCATTAAACAATCTAGTTAAAAACTCCACTGCCATTTCACCTAAACACCTCCATGCTTCCACAGGTATGTCATCTGGACCAACAGCCTTTCCATTCTTCATCCTCGTCATAGCTATCCTTACTTCCTTTTTGCTAATCCTCTGCACTTCATGATTCACTATCCACACATCATCCAACCTTCTCTCCCTCTCATTCTCTTCATTCATCAGCCCCTCAAAGTACTCTTTCCATCTGCTCAACACATTCTCCTCGCTTGTGAGTATGTTTCCCTCATTATCCTTTATCACCCTTACCTGCTGCACATCTTTACTAGCTCGGTCCCTCTGTCTAGCCAATTGGTACAGGTCCCTTTCTCCCTCCTTAGTGTCCAACCTTTCATACAACTCTTCATACACCTTATCCTTAGCCTTCACCACTTCTCTCTTTGCCGGGTCTATATTATAACATCGAAATCTAAAAAGATTGAATGTTATAATATAGAACCCTAAACATCGAAATCCGCAAACATCGAACAGTCAGAATAGTGATTTTTTTCCCAGGGAAAAAAATCGCTATTTCGAAAAACACACACAAAAAACAGATATCCACACACATACACTTAAAATCCTACACCTAAACTAAACTTTACATACACTACTAGCTATCCACTTACCTTAACCCAACCCTAACCCTAAGGTCCGTCACTATTGCACACTCACCTCACCCGTGCCCTAACTCTAACTCACCTAACCTGCCCGTAACCCTAACCTACACACAATCGCACACTTACCTGAACCCGACCTGTAACGCTCCAACATATCAAATGCTGAAAACAGCAAAGCCACAACAACGGCCCACCAATTTTTTTCCCTGTGAAAGAATTCGGTGTCCTGCACCTTCGCTGTTTTCAGCATTCAACAAAACTGGTTCGATATTATAACATTCAAACTTTATAAAATTCAATGTTATAATATAGACCTCTCTTTGCCATGCACCTCATCTTCTTATACTCTTGTCTACTTTCTTCATCTATCTGACAATCCCACTTCTTCTTCACCAACCTCTTTCTCTGTATACTCTCCTGTATTTCTTCATTCACACCACCAGGTCTCCTTGTCCTCCTTCCTCTTTTCAGATGTCACACCAAGCACCTTTCTAGCCATCTCTCTTACTAGCTCTGCTGTAGTTACCGAGCTATTCGGTAACTCTTCACTGCCACCCAGTGCCTGTCTTAACTCTTCCCTGAACTCCACCTCACAATTATCCTTTTTCAGTTTCCACTATTTGATCCTTGGTGCTGCCCTCACACTCATCCTCCTCTTCTTGATCACCAATGTCATCCTACAAACCAGCATCCTATGCTGACTAACTGAACTTTCCCCTGCCACCACTTTACAGTCTCCAGTCTCTTTCAGACTGGCCCTTCTACATAAGATATAATCCACCTGTGTGCATCTTCCTCCACTCTTGTATGTCACCCTATACTCCTCCATCTTGTTAAAATATGTATTCATCACAGCCATGTCCATCCTTTTCACAAAATCCACTACCATCTGACCTTCTACATTCCTTTGCTTTACACCATACCTACCTATCACTTCCTCATCCCCTCTGTTCCCTTCACCAACATGCCCATTGAAATCTGCTCCAATCACCAGTCTCTCACCCTTGGATACAGTCATCACCACTTCATCCAACTCACTCCAAAATTTTTCTTTCTCATCCATCACACACCCAACTTGTGGAGCATATGCAGTAACAACATTCATCATTTCACCATCAATTTCCAGCTTCATAAACATCACTCTTTTCACCTCCAAAACACTCTTAGCATACTGTTTCTTCAGAATAATGCCTACGCCATTTCTTCTCCCATCCACACCATGATAAAACAAATTGAACCCGCCTCCGATACACCTAGCCTTGCTCCCCTTCCATTTGATCTCTTGCACACACAATATACCAACCTTCCTTCTGTCCATCATATCAGAAAGCTCTCTCCCTATACCAGTCATACTGCCAACATTCAAAGTTCCGACCCTCACTATCACAGTCTTAGCCTTTACCTGCCTTTGGGCATGCCTTCCCCTTCTTCTCCTCCTTCGGCCAACAGTAGCCTAATTTCCGCCAGCACCCTGTTGGCCAACAGTACTGGTGGTGGTTGTTGTTAACCTGGGCCTCGACCGATCCAGTATGTATATCTGTACTGTTGTCCGCATGTATGATTTGGCAAAATTCTATGCCTGATGCCCTTCCTTATGCAACCCTCCCCATTTATCTGGGCTTGGTACCAGCACAAAGAAATGCACTGGCTTGTGCATCCCTGTCTAAACAGAATAGTATGGAAGAACATGCTAGTAAATGAAGTATGATGACATCTGCTGTAGGAGAGAGAGAGATACAAGTGAGCTCTTAGTTAAATATTTGTGTAGAAGGGAGGTTTGGGTAGAAGTGTATCTCTTCCCTTGAGTTGTTTAGATTTAGAAGGTAAAAACAGGATATGGAAGAAGAAGGTGCAGAATTAGTAAAAGATGAAGAGCAGTAAAAGTGAGAGATGTTTTGTGCAAGAGAGGGATGTAAGGTAAACCTGCTTTTATGGAGTCTGAAGAAATGGGATATCAGTTTGGAGTAGGAATGAGGGGCTTGCTGTTTTATAGAAGAATAGTGAAGCGCATATAGAAAAGATCAGTGATAATCCAGGGACAGGGGACACTAAAATTGTGGACTAAGGAGAGAAAGATGGGTAATTTGTCCAGAAGAAAGCAAAGATAGGAGTTACATGGGAGCTTAGAACAGGGACAGGCAGAAGAGATGATGGACCCATTTAGAATGATGTGGGTAAATGATAGACAGGATTCAGAAAACAGTGATTTTTTGAGGAGATATGGAAGTTGTCTAAGAAAGCAGAGGTATGGACCATGCCAGGAACTTATTGCATAGATGATATCAAATGCTGGATAGACGAAAAAGGAAGGATGGTGACCTGAGGAGAAAGCCTGGAGATGCTGAGAGGGGCAGCAGACCAACTACATATGTGGTGAGGGTATATAGAGGTGTGGATATGAAAGAAGGCCCTGGAGATATAGGAAGATGTCTATGGAAAGAGAGGGAAAATCATTCACCCTTTTGTTTATTTCACATAGAGCTGACAGGAAGCAATGGGAACAAAATGAAAGAGTAAAGGTTTTACTGGCAGAGAAATTATAAACATAAACATAGTGTAAGGATGGAAATAAGTTAAAATAGGACCTTGGGGCATCAGAGGATGACAAATGGATAGCTAGCATTTAGATGGTTTCAGAAAAATGTAATTATTTGAGAGAAATGGCATAGACATGGGATGACAAGAAGAGAAAAGGAGGAATTAAATGTGGAAACTCAAGCTGTTGTAGTAGTGCTGGCATAAAAACAGGTTCATAGGTTGGTACTAGGCTATCGGCCCTAGGGCCTATACAAGCCTAGCCATAACAATTCCTTGGCTATTTCTTCCCACAGTATTTACTTCCCTGGACCCCTGTCTAACAGGATGACTGACATGATCCCTGCGGTGAATTTCCTATCTCCCATCCAATCATGAAGGTTCCTTTTGAAGAGAGCCAAAGAGGCGCTCTACTTGACATGTATGGGCAGTTTGTTCCAGAGTCTGGGGAGTCTCTGGGTCAGGAACCTATCTCTCCAGCATGTTTTGTTCATTGTGATGACAAGGTTTAGATCCCTGGAGCATGTGTCTCTGAGGGATTGTGATTCCTTTAAGTGTAGCATGTCCAGCAGCTCTGGGTTTGACAGGGCCTGGTATGTTAAGCAAAGATCGCCTCTGAGTAGATGATATGTGACAGAGTATAGGTGGAGTTCTTTTAGACAGTCAGCATAGGGCATCTGGTTTAGGCCTGTGATTCTTTTAGTGAGGTATTTCTGCGGCCTTTCCAGTTGTTGCAGATGTCTTGAGAGGTACATACCAAATGGGGTGTTGTATTCTATAATGGGTATAATGAGGGATGAGTACAGTGGGACAATGACCTCCTTTTTTCTGGATGAAAAGCCCTTAGTGATGAGGTGTGCCACATAGAAGGATTTCCTGACTGTTGTGGCAATGTGGTTATCGAAGGTGAGACCACTGTCCAAAAATTAGGAGTATCACTGAGACAGGGGGGATGAGTTTGTGAAGGGAATTCAGGGGGGATAGGAATGGGGTGAGCTATGCAGTACTAATGAATGACAAGATAGGGAGGAAAGGGGTTACAATATAATAAGGTCCTTGCTACCGAGTGGTAATAAGAAATGTTAAAAATGTTGTAAATACCATTTAAAAATGATGTAGAATACATGAAATGTATCATGTATGGTATGATGTTTTTGGAAATGTGCAATAAAATTTATATATAGACAAATAACAAAAGTATAAAGAAAATGTTTAGTATGAACAGCTTAATTAATATTTTAACTGATATTATGATACAGAGTCCCACTTTGTTGTTCCACATATGAGAATAGAAACTGCAAAGGCAATTTACAAAGGAAGAGTGTCAGGATATCTGTATAGCTCCCAAGTAAGCAACAAATTCCAGATGGTTTAGGATTTTTGCTTGGAAGTGTTTGCATAGGTATTTCTATACTCCAAGCAGACTTCAGAGAATTTTTCCAGTGGGAAATTGCTCGGGTTGTGATGGAAAGACAGCTGAGAATATAGTGTTGGAAATGTAACAAGATGGCAGATTTTTCATCTTCCCTATAGAGTACTATGTCAGAAATGTTGGAAGAACAAACAGCTGTAACTAACAAAATGATATGGGATACAGAATTGGACTTGCCTAGAATGATTCTTTTGACCCAGGACATATAATCTGAGTTATGTAGAACAGTAATACTTTACTGCTTTGCATGATAATGGCTGCCAAAAATAAAAAATACAAATTGAAATCTAAACTTAGTATAATTGAAGTACTGGATATTATAAAGGAGAAAAAGAATTGTAGGTGGGATCTTTACTATAGGGCAAGAGAAAATTGTATAGAAATAAATGGAATCTGTGGGAACAATACATGCAGAATAATGTTAAGGCAGAGGAGTAGAGTTTAAAGGAGGGCAGGAATTCAACAATGTACGTAATGTTAGAATGAATGATAATTATTTAAAAGAAAACATGTATACTGCATGAAAACAATGAACATTTCACAATGGTTTGTTTTCTTTTAATGACTATTTATACCATTGTGTAAACTGTAATTTAATAAAGATGACAAAACAGTTCCACATACTACATTTACTAAGAAAATAGAAGAAACTAAATATGCTTAGATTGTTATGAAATGAGAGAGGAATGTACCTGCAAATGGTAATGCATCAAACAGAGTTATTAAAAAAAAAAAAAAACAAGCTTTGTTTCAGTTTCCTGGTTCGTGTTTTTAAACAATATTATCATTGTAGCAGTTATAATTGATATATTAAAATGAATGCTTGAATACAAGTAACCAAAGATTACTTCTTGATTTGATAATAAAGTACAGAAATGGTGTTTTTTATGAAAGTTACTGTCTGAGTCAGTGGAGTGAAGTTGTTCATAGACCACAATGAAATGCATGGCATATTGTTTACCACGCAGCGCTTTTGTTATGAAACATATTGCTTACACATTTGTGGAAACCTTTGTGCTACTGCCCGTTAAAATTTTTCCTCACTACTTTACTCTCACTTAAGTTATACTTGATAATGCTGACTGATCGATTTAAAATAAATAAATGCATATGTGTGTACACAAGAAACTAAAAAGAAATCCTTAAATATTGCAAGGGTAAATATGTCCTAAAAACATAAACACACACACACACACACACACACACACACACACACACACACACACACACACACACACACACAGACACACACACCAATCCATGCTTTCTGACAGAGCATTCTTACTTTCTACAGCTTATAGTGTAAATATATATTAAACTATCCTTAACAAGGCATATCTGAGATATTTTATTATAAGATTAGGGACATGCCAGTGCAAATGACCCCTTTCGGTTAAAATTAGATCTGGCATTTAATTTCAAGGACTCAACCACCAGACTGTCAAGCCTTCATTTTTTTGGTGCCCAGTAGAACTGCTGATGCCTGTCTGTAACTCACAGTTCTTTCATCTCTCACCAGCAATAAATATGTCACCTCTCCGAGGTGAATGCAATCTGGAACTAAATTTACTGCATATAAAAACACTGCCTCCTTTATTGGCTCAAATACTTGTCACTCATAATTTATTTGGAGATGAGTGGCCTTCATATAGAGAGGGTTGCATTGTTATGTTCTGCTACAGAGCATAGAGTGTTATGACTCTAATACTGATATGAAAGCATGCTTCTTTGAGCCTACCATTAGTGCTAACAGCAGAGCTGGTTCACATAAGTATGGTACAGCAGAGCACTAAACACTAGACAAACTGTCATTTTGCAGAGCAGTGCAGAAGTTTTGTGCTTTGGAGGATGAGGGTTATTAAATATATATATATATATATATATATATATATATATATATATATATATATTCTATGAGGTGGGTTAATTGTTACTAAAATTGAACTCTGTATTGTTGACCCACTTCAGTTGACCATGCAGGGTCAGCAGTTCTGTGATAAAGGAAGATCCCCAAGGAAGAGGAATATGCCTTTTCCCTAGGTATTGTACAGTCTTGGAGTTATATAATTAGCAGAGGGTGTGGAGAACATAGCTTCCACACACACATTATCAGTTCTTATTGTTGACTTTTATTTTTGGCCAGCATGTGAATCGGCTGACTATTTTTGCTGATTATTCGATCACCAAATATTACCATAGTACGTGAATGTTGACAGTGATGTTTAGGGATTTTCCCTTTTCCCCTCTGTTGTGCAGTCTTGGAGTTTGTATATTTAAGTAGAAATGTTGTGGGGCAGTGAATATTCCACATGGATGTGAAGGGGGGGCTTGCCCCTCTACAAAAAAAGAAGAAAATAAAGCAATTTGTTATTATTATTTTTATTGTCCTATCATTATTTTTGTGAATTTGACAAAATGTGGTCAGTATTTTGCCTGTTGGTAATAGTGTGTTTGTAGTATTGCCTATGTATTCATATATTTATATTTAGGTATAATTTGCCAATGGGTAGTCGAATCACACTCTGACAAATCACTGGTTTCTAATGACACACATCAATACCATTTACTTGAAAGCAATTTAAAAGCAAGTAAAAATAAATCTTATTTTTGCAGGGACAAGCTCCCCTGCACACCCCATGTGGAGGATCTCTACCCCACAGTCCCCCTAAATTATATATACCAACTCCATGGTCACATCACAGTGGAGAAAAAGGAAATAAATTCCTAGAAATTTCACAGCTGGCTCAGCCAATGCAACACATTACAGTGACTGTAACTAAAACATTACGTTTTCGATCCACAGCCACTCAGGCACCAGTGCTTCAGCCACCAGTAACTATTCATTTGGTAGAATATATGTGAGAAACACAAAATGTGACCATAAAAGAACAAATAGACAAATGAGTGACTGCACTTTTGTGAGAATTACATTGGTTGTATTCAAGCTTTACATAGTGTAGATAAGTAGGAGTAATCAGGAAAGGGACAGATTGACTGAAAAGGTGAAATGTGTATGCCTGCATTGTAGGAAGTAGTGTTTATGTGCAATTGTTCACCAGTTAGGGTTAGGGTTAGATTTAGTATTGTGCCTCTTTGGTGTTCGGGGTGTTCTGTGCTCTTTCCTCTTGGTTAGTGGTACTGAAAAGGCAAGTGTTTTTAGTAACATAATACGAAGGCTATGGATAGGGGTAGTGTTTGGGTTAGGGTTTAAATTAGGACACAAAAATAAGGTGGTGCAGGGTGGAGAAACAATGTGTTAGCATGTTATGCTGTTTAATTTACATATGTTATTTTAGTGAAATCAGCATCATTTTTCCAAAATATAGTCAACCAAATTCATTAATTCCAGAAGATGCTAGGTTTCAGTACCCACGATGAAAGTATTTCTTAGTTCTCATGACTGCTGAGTTGCATCTTTTTATTTCCGCAGTCTGTACACAAGATGTGTCTCAATGAGTGCCAATGTTCCAAGAGCCATGACATGGGAGACTTCATTAGTATATCTCAAATGAGTGACCTCCTGATCACATGGACTACTAGACAGATAGACCAACCTGTTTTTTTAGATGCATGTAGACTTAAAAAGCTCTTTGTCAAATGCTGTTCTTTTGACTGGGCAAATGCTTTATAAAAAAAAAAAAAAAAATATATATATATATATATATATATATATATATATATATATATATATATACTATCTGTGTGTGTATGTGTACATACATACACACACACACACACACACACACACACACACACAAACACAAATATGGAGTTACTAATTTAGTCAAATGTCTTTAAAGTCGACATGTTTAACACAATGTGGTTGACTAAATACATGGTTGACTGGTGTGCAAGATTACTACATTACTGGAGATGGGTAATATGCCTTTTCCCTGGTATTGTGTGATCACAGAATTAGAATAAAAAATTATTAGGGGTCTAGTGGAGTACAACTCTCCCTGTAAAAAGAAAACTATGTTTTTCACTTGCATGCTCCAAGGTTATCTCTCAGTACATATGTAGTGATGTGTTAACTTTTTTGTTAGTCTTTTGTGTCGATGTTCACATTTTGCTGTTTCAATCATTTTGTGTGTGTGTGTGTGTGTGTGTGTGTGTGTGTGTGTGTGTGTGTGTGTGTGTGTGTGTGCATATATATATATATATATATATATATATATATTTGTATAGCTATTGAAAAAGAACAAATAACCCAAATATCAACATTCTTGAGATCTACCACAAAAGGTCAACTTTGCAAAGTTCATCATGCCAGTACACATACACCGAGCAAAACTCTTGGCGCATGCAAAGCAAAGTTTAAAAAAAACAGAGTAAAACATCATTTTTGCAGGGAGACAAGCCCCTCTCCATCTCCACTCACAACCCCTGCAATATATATATATATATACTACTGAAATTACGTAATCCCTGAGAGAAAGGGAATATTCCTATACTCTGGGATTGCCAATCTCACAGACCTGCCGACCATTTGTGTAGCTGACTAAATTTTTGCACTAAACAGATGCAGACCAAAGGGGTGATTCATCCATATTCAGCTCCCCCATATAAATATATTCATATATGATGTCAGTTTCCTGTAAAATTAGGCACATTTCCAGGTTTTAGCAATTTTCTGCATTGGCTTAGTAGATTTCTAAATGGTCATCTGCTCCGTTTTAAGATTTTACTGGCAGGGCACACCTTTAGATAAAGCTGGGAAGTTGACAATGCACATATTTTATAAGGCAAGCAATAAGAGTAACATCTACATAGTCCTGTCTGTCCAAACAGTAATTTGTAATGGTAAAACAAATGGCAACAAAATGAAAAAGGTATGCTATGACTGTTACACTCTTCTTGTTGCACAAAGCATAGTAGTCACTCACCACTGTCTTCTTGAAATACCCCTCAGCCTCAATCAAGTCAGTGTCAGTTTGTGTTACAGTTAATGCTATTTTAATGACTTGAAATGCCGAGGGTCAACAAGCCAAAAAAAACCCACACACACAGGAACCCTGAGAGAAGAACGAATCTTGAACATTGCTCTTCTTCTTTAAACTTCTTTTTTTGCTGAGGGGACAAGCCTTATGTATAGCATCTCTGAGACTGTCATACCTTGAAGAAAGGGAATATCTCAAGAAATGGCCATCTTGAACTTCGGGTCTATATCACTTTATTGAAGAACCTATTTATTGAATCCTTATTTGTCAGACCCTCTTTATCGAAAACTAACTTCATTGAAGACTCTCCTCAGCAAATTCTTTTCCTGGAAAAGAAATTAGTCGATCTCATACTGACCAGCCCAAAAACTACAAAATTTAAAACCCCAGCCAAGTGGGGGCCTTTGCCCCCAACATCCCCCCTAACTAAATATACCAACTGAGAGATCCCACTACAGTGGGGAAAGGGCAAATTCCTGAGGATGGCCAACTACTTTCTTTTCCAGGGAAAACAATTTGCTGAAGAGATTCTTTGGCAAAGTGAGCTTTTGATTAAATGGGTTCAACAAATAGCGATTCGGTAAATAGGGTCTTCGATTAAGTGATATAGACCCACTTCTTATAAGGAAGTCTGCTTTTTCAGACATTCAGTCTCTGTGTTTCTGAACTTGCACTAGCAGGTCTAAGCATAATCCCAGCTTAGTTTAATATCTCCAGTCTCTTAAGTATTGATCATAGTATGAGATTATATGGATCATAAAGTACCTCTTTGCCATAATTATTAGACCTAGCTGGATAACGATCCCTATAAGATAGCCATAGCAACCTTCCTCCCTCGTCTGATGGACAGAGGCTGTTGGTTAGTTGCATTTTAGCTTGAAAGGGTTCATTAATCCATATATATGTGCAATGTATCTAAAAGCTGTGTTTATGCTGGTGAGCTCTTTAGCACAAACTAATTTAATAGTGTTAGTATTCTTTAGGTTCTATGTCTTAAACTGGATTTTTATAAGTCATAATAAACACAGTAACTATAAAGTTTGTAATCTTTTGTAAACAACTTACAATATCTCAGCAACCTCTCAAGTTGCACACATACTGCTAGTAGCACTTTGCTCATCCAGCTGAGAGCTTTCACATTTGTCTAAACAAAAACTACACTCCCTAGAAGCTCTCTTTACCCTAAAGAATGCTTATGTGTGTGTGGTCACTGAGACATGGTTTAAAGCCATGGAGAGCACGCCAACAGTGCAAGGTTATAATACCTTCCAAACATTTAGGCCAGCTATTTCACAGGCAGAGACTAAAGGTGGAGGTGTCTCTGTTTACATCAAAAATAAATATACTTCAAGGCTGATCAAACAGGGCAATGCACTTGAGCTGCTCCATGTTCAAGTCACCATAGATAAATCCAGTGCCACTTCCTTGCAAGCTATAGGTCCCCCTGTATGACCCAGGAAACCCACACTATGTATTTAAACTTATTAGAAACACTAACCACCCAACCCAATACCATATTCATGGGTGACTTTAATTATCCCACTATTAACAGGGAATCATATGCGACACCAAACATACATGCACAGAGATTCCAGGATTTTGTAAACACAAACTCCCTCGACCAGCTAGTCAGTACACCAACCAACGATGCTGCCATAATGGATCTGGTCCTCACTAATATGGGAGAGCGCTGTACACCCCCTACTGTAATGCCTTCCCTAGTAAGGTCAGACCACAAAATGGTCTCCTTTGAAGTAAAAATAAAACTGGAACCCCCAGCTAAACCTGGAATATTCAGGAACTATTCAAAAGCTAACCTCCTGCTATTAGTTGAGAACCTGGCAAAATTTCAAACCCCCTAAATACAGAGAACACTCCTGCAGAACTGTTCACAGAAACCCTGTAGAAGCATGCTAATAGCTGCATAGAGGCAGCTGTACCCACCAGAAAAAGTACAGAAATAACTCAAAAAACAAGCCACCCTGGTGGAATCACAAAATCAATTGGCTGTATAACAGGGGGAAGAAAATCATGGCAAAAATTAGGAGATGCAGCACCCAGCAGAATAAAAGCACTCTCATCAAACTAAACAAACAACTCAGAGGACAAATAAAGTCCACCAAAGCCAAATCTGAGGTAAGTTTGGCCTCCCAGGCCAAGATCAACCACAAATCATTTTTTAGCTATTTCCACAACCTCAAAGGCAATACACAATTGTGTTCAGAGCTCATTGTAAATGGAGCCACCTATATTGAGCAAGAAGATATAGAAACCTCCAGGCTAATAAATTCATTTCTAACTTTACTCCTCTCTCCCCCTCAACCTTCCCTCAAGAAATATTAGCTATGTCAGCAACCTGACAGGCAATACACAATTGTGTGCAGAGCTCATTGTAAATGGAGCCACCTATATTGAGCCAGAAGCTATAGCAAACCTCCTAGCTGATAAATTCAGTTCCAACTTTACTCCTCTCTCCCCCTCAACCTTCCCTCAGGAAATATCATCAAATATAACTCCCCCTATTATCACTAGGGAACAGGTCTTTAATGCTCTCTCTAAGACCAAGAACACTGCATCAATGGACCCAGACAATATCCCAGGATGCCTTATAAAGATCCTGAAACATGATTTATCAAGGCCTCTGGAATTGCTATTTAACTGTAGCCTCCAAACAGGCTTCATGCCCCATGAATGGAGAATGGCAGCAGTCATCCCTCTGCATAAAGGTGGGCCATCTGCAGACCCTGGAAACTATAGACCCATAAGTCTCACTAGTCTTATATGTAAGGCCATGGAAAGAATTATCATGGAAATGATCAAGAGAGATATAGTAAACCTCCAGACACTGGACCCAGACCAGTTTGGTTTCATCAAGAGCAGATCATGCCTGCTCAACCTGGTGGACTTCTTTGAGAAGGTCACCAAAGCAATTGATGAGGGTACAATCGTTCCCACTGCCTACCATGACCTGGCCAAAGCATTTGAAGCAATACCCCACTCAGGCATTGTGGACAAACTCAAGAGGTTAGGTACAAACCCGTATGTCACCCAGTGGATAGCCAACTGGCTCACAGACAGGACCCAGGAAGTTGGAATTGGGGAGTCCACCTCTACAAAGAGGCCAGTCACAAGTGGAGCCCCTCAGGGATCAGTTCTTGGACTGCTCCTTTTTGGCATTTACTTCTCAGAAGTCAAGGCCAATGTCAGTAGTCTCTGGCTGACTAAATTTGCAGATGTCACTGAATCTGACACTGATGCAAATGTTCTCCAGGAGGGGCTGACACAGACAAATAACTGGTGTCAGAGCTATGGACTAAAACTAAATGCCAAGAAATACATAATTGTATCCTTTGGGAAGTCATCCATCCCTGGTAAATATCATATTGACAATACACCCCTTAGAGGTGACCCAGTAGTCAGGGACTTAGGGACACACATAGATGGTAATCTAGCCTTTGATCATCACATGTCTACTCTGGTGAGGAAATTATTTTATGTTGCACAACTTATAAACAAAGGTATGGCATCTAAGTCCAAGTAAGTCATTGTTCCACTGTATTTGGCATTCATCAGACCTATCAATGAGTACAGTGCCATCTTTGGTATGTACCTAACCAGGCATATCCAAGAAGTGGTATGTCCACAGGGTTTCCTCACTAAAAGAATACAGGGTGTAAGTAATATGTCCTATGCAGACCACCTCAAGGCCCTATTCCTGTATTCTGTCTCCTACAGGCTTTTGAGGGGAGATATATGCCTGGCATACAGGGCATTATCAGACCCCACTCTGCTGGACTTACTGCATATCCACAAAACAAACAGTACCAGAATAACTCTGTCTAAAGACTTAAACCTTACCTGTGATATAAATAGGAACTGCTGGAGAGATAGGTACATATCCCAGAGACGACCCTGTCTATGAAACAGACTCTCCATCCATGTGAAGCAGAGTTCCTCCCTAACCCAATTCAAGTGTAAATTAGACAATTGGATGGGAAACCAGAAATTCATCCCTGGTTTGGCACCTATGTCTCTAATGAACACAGGTAACATGTAAATGGTTCATCTCCCAGGCCCATGCTTACACTTATCAAGGGTATCAGAACTTGTCAGAGATTTGGAATGCATGGCTAGGCTTAAAAATCCCCTTGTGGTTGTTAGCCTAGTAAACACCTATGAACCTAAATGATTTGTCATTTGCTGACACCCATTGCACCCTATTCATTACAATATAAATAAATATTACATGAACAACAATTAATATCTCTTTGGCTGCACTAGACAGTCCTCAACAGTTCATATAGCTGTTTGCCGTTGTGTAAACTTTAAGATGAAATATTTAAATGCTTTGTATGTAGCTTGGTTTTGGAATTATTGATGCAGATATGAACAAGGAATATTTGATGCCTAGAGGCATCTATAGGATGTGACTGCAGAGGCACCTGGAGGCATCACTCGGCTGTAATAAATTAAAAGTAGGTGGAGCACCTACATGATATGAGAAGCATTGTGTTAGAGTACATATTATAATCTCTGGATCTGTCAGGACAAGAAAACATATCTGAGTTTCCTAGGTTATACTTCTGGTTTGGTCTCCTTTATGATATGGCCTAAGCCTCAAATTAACCTACCTGTATAACACATTAGTGACAAGGCATATGTTCATGTTGGTTGTTAAGACTTTGGAATATTTATTTTTCTAGCTCCGTCCACTACCTAGTGAAGACAATGTGTTGTCATTACTCTAGCAGACACTGAAAGGTAAAGTGAAATTATGTAAATACATATTAATTTAGAAGTGACCAGTAGCGGGTAACATTATTTCAGTAGCCAAACAGTACCAAGTGGCCATCCACAGTTCTAATTATCTCTGAATACAATCCAAACTCTGGCTTCTTGTGAATGAGGGGCAGTCATCTCCATATAGTTCTACCCTTTTCACATCGGAGGTGTTATGCCCCCTCCTGGCATACCTTTTACAAGCACCTGAAGAGAGACTTGCTTTGCAAGAACAAATAGCAGAAGGGAGAGAAAGAGATAAGTCTCATTGTGCAATGCTAAAGATATTTAGTGAGTTACAAAGTTGGTTTCTTAAGCTGAGGTGATATCTGGGCGATGAGTATATGTTGTAGGTTTTCTCAAAACATTGTTTTTATTTGTTTGTTTATGTATGCACATATGCAGTTATTTATTAAGTATGTGAACTCTACTAGGGTGAGTCAATTTGAGGAGCGGACTTGAGAAGCAAAGCCCCAACAACAAATCAATCTGCAGGAAAAATAAAACTAATTCAGAACACACCCTCTGCAGAATTATATCATTACATCCATAAAACACAGGTTTACATTTAACTAATAGTATACTCATACCATTATACTGTTTATCATTGGTGGAAGTCTAGGAAATGATCAATCAAAGATGAGAAAAGCTTTACTGTTATTTAGTAGTAAGTATAGGGTGGCTACCTTTCATTGTGGCTGAAACTGGAGTAAGGCCATGCCCCCTACATCACCTGTAACACACCCCTTTCCAAACCCCGTCCTGCCTATTTTGTGATATCACTATCACATCAGTTGATGGGGAACACCCACTTTTTCTCTTCCTGATGCTTGCTTTCAGACAATTTACTATGCTTTTCTGTAAAACAACATAGTAACTCAGCCGATGTAACTAACGTCGGTAGTCTGTTTCCATTTTGAAACAGAATAAAGGAGTTTGTACAGTGTTTTCTGGACTACCAGAGAATTGATTTGATTTTTGTATAGTCTGGAAAAAAAAACGGAGAGGTGGCAACCCTACTGCTATCCATAGGTTCATAGGTATGTACTAGGCTAATGGCCCTGGGGCCTTTACAAGCCTAGCCCATAGAAGTGCCCCAGCATTGTGTCACCCGTCATTACTTCCCAGTTCCTCTGTCAAGTAGAGCCACTGGAGTGATCCCGGGGTGAACTTTCTATTTCCCATCCACCCATCAAGATTTCTCTTAAAGAGGAATACTTAGGTGCTCTGCTTGACATGTAAGAGAAGTCTATTCCAGAGCATGGGCAGTCTCTGGGTTATGAACCTGTCCCTCCAGCATGTTCTGTTGATTGTGGTAATGAGGTTGAGGTCTCTGGAGCGTGTGGTGCAGAGGGATTGGGATTTCTTTAGATGTAGCATTTCTAACAGAGCTGGGTCAGAGATGGCTTTGTAAGTCAAGCAGAGATCACCTCTAAGTAGGCGATATGAGACAGAGAATAGCTGGAGTTTTTTTAGTCTGTCCATGTAGGACATGTGTTTAAAGCCTAGGATCCTCTTTGTGAGGTACTTTTGTGGCCTCTCCAGCTGTTGCAGATGTCTAGTGAGGTATATGCCAAATGGGGCATTATACTCTATGACTGGTCTAATAAGGGAAGAGTAGAGAGAAATGATGACCTCTTTCTTCCTGGATGCAAAACCCTTGGTAATGAGATGTGCCACATAGATGGACTTTCTGACCACAGTGGCAATGTGGTTGTTGAAGGAGAGGTTGCTGTGAACCTGTGTCCCCAGATCTCTTATAGCACCTTCAGTGTTCAATGGGCTCCCATTGATGTGGTAATTAGTGGGAACTGAGTTTTTACCATAGGGGATGATGACGAATTTTTTGGCGTTAAGCTTTAAGGCCATGGTTTTGACACCAGTCATTGGTCTCAGTGAGGCCTTTCTGTAGGATGTCTGCATCACTTGTGGAGTTAATAATGGCTCCCAGCTTGCAGTTGTCTGCAAATTTGGTTATCCAGAGTCCCTCTGTGTTGGCCTGGACTGCTGAGAAGTAGATGCCAAACAGGAGAAGACCCAGGACCGATCCCTGTGGGACTCTACTCGTGACTGGTCTGCAGTCTGACTTGGAGTCTACTACTTTCACACCGTGTGTTCTATCTGTGAGCCGAATTGCAACCCACCTAATGATATAGGGGTTGATGCCTAGTTTGGTGAGTTTATCAGTAATTCCTGAGTGAGGAATGGTATCAAAGGCCTTGGCCAGATCAACTGCCTTACCTTCATCCACTGCTCTGGTGACTGACTCAAAGAAGTCAACCAGGTTAAGCAGGCATGATCTACCTTTCACAAAATCAAATTGCGTGGGATCTAGAGTTTGGAGATTCCCTATATCCTTGTTAATTAGGTCCATGATGATGCGCTCCATAGCCTTACATATCAGACTCATCAGGCTAATAGGGCAATAACTTCCAGTTTTTGTAGTCGCTCATCTTGTAGCAGTGCACCATTTGGTAGGGACAAAGCCTGAGGTGAAGTTGTGAGTGAACAGAGCACACAGATTTGGTGCCAGTTCACTTTGTAATTCATGTAGAACACAGCCAGGGATACTGTCGGGTCCCATGGAAGCTGTATTCTTGGCCTTAGACAATGCAGCTTTAACTTGTGCTACTGTAATGCAGGGTGCCTGGCATTCTTCTGGTATTGAGATTGGTCCTTTAGAGGTGGAGAGAGGGGTAAAGTTGGCACTGAATCTGTATGTTGGCAATATCTGTTGGGTCAGTATAGGAGGTACCATTGTGCAGTAACTCAGAGCAAATCTGAGTATTTCCATGGATATTCTTGATATAACTAAAGAAGGCTTTGTGATTACTTTTAGTGTCTGCCACAATTCTGCCTTCATAGCTGGCTTTGGAGGTTTTGATGAGGGATCTCAACTTTTTGTTGAGGCTAATAAGGGAATTTTTCCAGTCTTGGGACTTCACCTTTTTCTGCAACAGTTTCTTCTTTCTGTTGTAGAGTTTATTAATGGCAGGGGACCACCAGACTGGCTTCCTTTATTTGCAGGAGAGCGTCTTGGTTCTGTTGGGTATGGCTAGTTCCATGCATTTATGTATTTGTTTGTACAGTGCATTGGTGCATGATTTGGAAGTCATGCATCTATTTTCCATTGGCATGGGTGCTGTTAAGTTATCCACCTCTGTTTTTAGGAGTCCAAAGTCAGCTTTGGAGAACTT